>NW_026863024.1:0-307982 GCF_026571515.1 Ruditapes philippinarum
TGAGGGTATGAAGGGGACGGTAGTCCCCCTCATCGCGAAGAAAATTTTGGACTTGTGAGGGGATCAAATGACCCCAGGTCGATTGTAAGGTAATGTGTAACCAACGATGAAAAGCTTTTGACTCTATCTAAATCCATTGAGAAGTTGCAGCACTTTGAAATCAATTTTGATGGAAAAAATCAACGTAAAATAGTAATTTTGGGCAATTTTGAGCATCTATTGAGATAATCGGAGCGTTATAATTATGAAACATTTATATAAATAAAGTTTGAACTTTAAAAACTTCCCCACCGCCGAGGAAAAATGCCATGTATAAATGTTTTCTTTTTTCTTATGCTTTGTCTTAAGAGACCGTTTCGTTAAGTGACCAATTTTGTTTTTTCTCTTACGCGGTCGCTTTATACACGTTGACTAGCTGTATTTCATAAATATCTCTGAACATCATGACCTTTAGACTTACTCCAAGCTATTGAATAATTTACATAAAAATGGCATAACATGCATTAGACATTCCAATGTAAGTTGTTTCCTTTCACACAATTTTTATAAAGTTTTTACTTTATGTACATAATGAAAATCAATGACTCCGGGGTGTGGCCAATTTTGACCCTTGGCTTAAATCTTGGTAGAGGTCCACTACACAATGTTTCATGACAATAATCTAGCCTTTGTCCATTCTGAGAATTTTTTTTAATTTTTTTATTATATATATATAAGGAAAAGCTATGACCCCAGGGCTGGGCCAATTTTGACACTAGGGGCAAAATTTGAACAACTTTGGTAGAGCTTTTTGAGAATGATATTATTTCCAAATATCAAAACTCTAAGCCTTGTACCTTCAGACAAAATTATTTTTCAAGTTTTAACTACATGTATATGTACATAATGAAAATTAATGACCCTCCAGGGTGAGGCCAGGGCTATAATTTGGACAACCTTGGTAGAAGTCCACTACACAATGTTTCATGCCAAATATCTAATCTCTAGCCTTTGTTAATTAAGTGAAGAAGGTTATTAAGATTTTACTATATACATATATGGAAAACCTATGACCCCCGGCGCGGGGCCAATTTTGACACTAGAGGCAAAATTTGAACACTTTTGGTTGAGGATCTATAGATGATATCATATGCCAAATATCAAAGCTCTAAGCTCTGTACCTTCAGACAAGAAGATATTTTACGTTTTTACTATATGTCCATAGTGAAAATCAATGACCTCCGAGGCAGGATTAATTTTGACCCTAGGGCTATAATTTGAGACAATGCCTTATGCAAAATATCTAAGCCCTAGGCCGTGTTGGTCTTTTCATTCCTTTTGGTTGCCATGGCAACCAGATTACCAGATTTCTGCATGGAATCAAATTCTTTGAACAATTTTGGAAGCCGTTTACCCAAGGAACAGTCCTGCCAAGTTTGGTTGAAATTGGACAAGTGGGTTTTCACAAGATTTTTTAAGTTCACTATATATTCTATAATACACACACACACGCACCAACACACACACCAACACACGCACGCACGCACGTACATGAGAATCGCTATATGCCATCGCAAATGCTACGATGGCATTAAAAACTAGATTTAATTGTTCCATTTAAATAGTATTATATAGATTACTAAAGCATATAAATAGGTCAAGGCGAATTTTAAAATAAACTAACTAAAGACTTACTTAGTAATTCCAACGCAAAAAGTTTCCAGCGTGTTGCAGGAAACGATCTTGATAACTGTAAGAAAACTTTTGTCCAGTCAATTTGAAATTCAGGAGGTGTACCTGAAAATTAAAAAAAAAGACTTAATAGAATTGAAAGTAAGTTTCATAACAGTCACAACTTATTATTTGAAACATTAAACAGACAATATTCGATAAAGTTCAAAAGCTATGATGAATTTTCACTTTGGTTTTGTCGCGAATTTAATTATGAAATGTACGTATACTGCAATTAATCAATTTCTTCTGATACTTTGTGTTTCAGTAACGAGTTTTATTATATTCCTCAAATAGCTTTCAGTCATTATGATATAAAATATTGTCGTTTAAATAGACGACTGTTCCCGAAGCGGCCCCAGTAAAGGAATCATGACTTTTGACTCATATTGACGGCATAGTAATTAGTAACATTAACAAGATGTTACTAAAGTAAAGAAACACTTTCTTATATGCCAAATATGCCCAAATTTCAAAACACATCCACAAATCAACGAAAAAGATATGACCATATACAAACATCGATGCCCATTATATAAGCCTGTATCACATTGACATCTTTAACTGACGACCTGCCATTTGAGCATGACAAATCATATATGTCCCACAGATTTATTAATGCCTGCTTATTTTTCATTCAATCAATGAATGGTGGAACTGATGACAGGACTTGAACATCAAAGTGCTTTTTGGAAATACTGCCTATGAAGTCAAGATGTGATCTTCAGCTTTAAGCTACTTACATGTTGTCTGACATCGAATATGGTTTAAAAGTGCTACAAATTTAAGGCAAAATATTTTAAAATCTGTTACAGAATGGGCATGATTTACATTCAAAAAGGAACGACAGAAAGAACTGATATACCGGATACGGCTATAAATGCGCTTTCTAAAATTATATATTCAAGCCTTAGTGTGATCTTAACCCTGATCTTTGCAAACCATCGGCTTAATATGCCAAAAAACAGTCTTACCGGACACGAATCACTACAGTTTTATATAAAGAATGAGGCATTGACCCTTGAGCTACAATCCACATATTTATGCAAAAATCAAAATGATTTTATGTCGCATTTAGCATGAATTATAATTTATTCTAAAATAAAGATCTGTGTATACAGCAAAATGATTGATAAAATTGTTGTTTCTTAAACCCTTAAAGATATCTCTATCCCTGAGAGATAATGGTTGGTCCTCTGTTCCGTGACATAGCTGGTTTTTTGGTCGTTTGCTTTCTGAGCCCTCTGCTCCATGAAGAACAACTGAAAACAAAAAGTATATAGATGTTTTCATTTTTCGCTGAAAGCATATAAACCAAACTTTATGTAACCAGTCCTTATAAAATACTAATAAGATATGCGCCGTTTATAATGATTACTGTTCTTGTGTGTGTTTACTGTATGAATTAAAATAGATCGTGTATAAGTTGGCACTTCCCTGTTGATATTTTGATTTTGATAAAAATAAATTGATGAAATTGATGATCATAAAAGTAAACAAGTTAAACAAGCAATTTTACATCGTTCCGGAAACCCCAGGGTAGCAATTAACAACAACAATCAAAAAAAAATTCTGCCGAAAGTTCCTACCTAATGGGGAACACGAATCTTTTCACAGAACTATTAAGAAAATATTTACAAATTGCTAGCATGTTCATAATATTATAATATTATTATCTTAAATAACGTTTTAAATATTGCCACTATTGTTGAGTCTTTTGTAGATTGTGATGCATGTACTAAGTCTTAAATGGACGAAACAGCTTTAGATTAAAAGCTTAACACCAGTAGTCGTTTGACTTAAATGTAAAGATATGTAGACCGGACCGAAGAGCACAGTTCGTTTTTATTATACAGACTCCATTGAAATTTTTTGACGTCCCGAGACTGGAAATAATATTCGAGATTAATGTTCCATTTGATGTAGGTCTAATGCTCAGGAACATAAATGCAGAATTTCATCGCCAACTCTTTTTTCCCAAAATAATTATAATAATTGTGAAAAATGACCCCAAATTATATAGCGTTGCAACGCTTTTCGCTCATTCTCAATAAAACACAGCATTTGATGTTCCACTGGGTAACTCTTATATGAAGGTTTTTCTTGAGGTCAAAATGTCGTTAGAAAGGTGGCTGCCACTTTGTCTAATAGGGACACTCTCAGTTTTACATTTCTATCTGTTATTTTTCTTTTACAAGTACCATTAATGCCCTAAAATGTAACATACGTTACTGTCGCCACCTAGAATTTTCAACTTTGAAATTGTGTTTCAGAAAAATAAGTTCCAGAATAAACGAAACATGTGCAATTAGTCATTGCTGTGTGTATATGCACTTTGATTATTGGTAAACATTATATTTGACTGTTTAAATCTCATTGGTATAATGGATGATCAAATGTCGCCAAATGCATATAAATAAATAGTGACAAACCTAAAACAATAAGAAGTGAAACCCAAATTACATAATTGAATCGATGCATGCTTAATAATACAGCATATATATAATTATAAGTAAAAATAAGCTTGCAGCTTCTCAAATATCATTCTATTTTCGGAAATTTTCATTTTTTATTCAAATCTTTTCAACAGCACTTTAAAAAGAAACATACGTTACCATCATTAAAGAGCCAATCCATTCAAAGAAGAATCCAAACAAGAAAGAAAATTAATATGTGTGTAACTCCGATATATTAACCACAAATTATGGCGGCTTAAACGGTCTTGCGTCATTTTTTAACCCACTCTCAATGTAAAAATGAAACATACGTTACAGAAACATACGTTATCAAATTTTTAAAGTAAGTTTATCAAAAGGGAAATTGAAGTCAGAAAGCACGTATTACATCAACATTAACTTCTATTTGACATTAGTAAGTAAATTTTGTTAACTTTGGTCGTGTTTTTACTTGTTTAAGTAACCACAGTGAAACAAACGTTACTTTTATCAAACAGACCTTATATTGTTTACACATGCATATATAAAACATAAAATCGCATTTTTATGACAATAGAATGATGTGCATTTGATTCCTAAATAAAAAAGTCGATTTTACATGTAAGTTTAAATTCCGTGATAAAGTTCATAAATGAGCGAGTGTGAAACATACGTTACTCCAACTTACAATTCAACAATTTTTGAAAATTAAAGATAAAGTTGGGATTAGCATGCCTGTTAGTAACGGTTACCTTGTGTAAGATGTAAGAAGACACAAAATTGTTTTTACAAAGGAAAGATATGTTAATAATATGTTGATGTACCAGCAGAAATGTTAAAAATATATTACAAGGTATTGATGTTCTCAGCAACAACTAATTCGTTTCTGCAAAATGCTTACTGGCCGTATTTCATTCTATATATAATAATATTAAAATAATATCCATAAATATAAATTATTTTACAAAAAATAATATTGTTTTCTCAACCTTTACTTGCATTTAAATAAAATGAAACATACGTGACATCCTATATGGGGATAAATATCGAACTGCTTAGAACTAAATTTTCCAAATATTAAGAAAGTGGAAAGTTGAATGTTTTGAAAAAAATATTGCTTATACAAAATTTGTGTATGCATTCGACCTCTCATATATTATATATGATATATATCCTTTGAATGAAGACATAAAATAATCATTTCCAAAATTGACTATTTTTGCTTTCTACGAATATTTAACTTTGAAGAAATTGACTGAAAATCAGCAAGGTACCGAACTTCTTTGATTTTTCCTGGGTTAGAAAGTCCCTCTAGATAGAGAATTTACAGATTTTGATATATTTTACAGACATTTGTTATTAATATGCAGCCAATATGTTACATTATTAGATCTGAAATCTACGTTACCAAAGAAATACAGTGTCATTACCGAAATAAATGCCATCCTGTTATATCATAGTTTCTTGTTCAAAATATTTCTGGCAAACTTGCAAAATACTCTAAACTTTTACTTCAGCGATAAAATATGACACAATGACAACATCAAATTTTTAATATTTTTCAACCTCAAATGCTTTGTTTTATTGAGAATGGGCGTTTTAACTTAAAACAAAAAAGGACAACAATACGATTTTTTTATTTATTTTTAATTATATTTCTGAATTTAATTTTTTGCTTTGATTTGATAACACATTTATCCGTGAAAATTATATTTAATAATTTCACAGTGAAAATAATCAAAATATAATTTCACACTTTTTCAATGAAGGACTTCTGGATAAGTAAATAACCCAGGGTTCGTAAGACAGCCTTTCAAAAGATGCCATGTTTTCAAAATTCCTAGTCGCTGCTGTCAATAATTAATTTTGTCTGTAACAATCCACAAATAGGTTTTCTTCCTTATTATAGACGTAAAATTATTAAATCTAAATGAAATCCCTTCGACTCAAACGCATTTCATTCTTTCCTCGCTTGAAATAAACAACTTTTAAAAATTACGTCGTGATAGAGACTAATATAAATACAAATCATCCGCTTTATTAGTGTATTATATAACAGAATTATGATCGGGCTGGTGTAACTGTTTCATCTTTTTAAAATGTTCGTTATAATGATTAAAACAAGCGATCATTTTAAGTTTTTGTTTAAAATAAATATCATCATCGCCATTTAACGTTGATTTTCAAACTTATTTTTCTGCTCAAGACTTCTTGTATTTATGAGAAATTCGTCTGAAATTGAGGCTACAAGTGGGAAAACAGATTTTAATATTCAAGTTAATATTAAGGAAATTTCATTCAAACTTCTTTTAAGCATAAAATAATAAAAAAAATCGCCACTCGTGAAATACTTTTTTAAAGCTCACTTTATGAAATAAAATTTCATCTTACACACAAACAAATAAATATTCTCTATATCGTTTGCATATTTCTAACTTAAGTTTTTGTCCATTCTGCATGCATGATGGAATTTCCACATGATAACCATATACATGTATAGACAATGTGTTTTGCGCGGGACGCATTTGCACACCTTCAATTTCAATGCCATACTAGTAGATCAAAATTCAAATTCGGTTTATGGCTTATATCTATATTATTGCTTGATTGATTGTCGAAATATTTGGGGTATGTCTTTACAGTTGCCAAAGTCAACATTATTATTTGCGTGTGAAGTCAAATCTTGTTTGTCTAATAATTGTGTCATTAATTGATGGATAGTTTAATTTATTGGCAAATGTCTTTATCTTAATCAGATGGTGTTTATGCGCAAAACCTATGACGACAACTTTGAGGCCAATGTAGGACTTTCTATCGCATGTAAGACTCATATATCATATTCAAGGTCAATGTCATTATTTTGGGTAAAAAGTCAGATTGTGTTTGTCTTTTTACTCTGCCATTACTTGATTGGCTTACAATTTATTTGGCATATGTCTTCATCTCAGTCAGACGATGTGTCATGCACAAACCGATAATGTAGATAGTACCAACCAAAAAAAAATAATCATCTAACACACAAAAATATGTCGGGATATGCTGAAAGCGTTCATTTTCAAGTTTAACTACAAAGAACGATAGTTATCTGGATGATAAAAGAAACAAATAAAGATCATATATACGACAAAGCATCGCATTACTTGCTATTTTCTACCTGTAATTACAGTCAAACACAGATTTTATGAATCAGAGCCGTGGGCGAAAACAGTAGAACGACACATCATACATATAAACGGAGTAATAATTTTAGATATAGAGCAATGCAAGTAAAACCGGAAATAACTTTTTTGGGGAAAAAAATATGCAAAAATCTTTTTGGTGATTGAAAAAATTTTCAAAAAAATAAAATTTTCCCCTCCCGTGAACATTTTTTCTTCTTTTAACAAAAAAGTTGTTTTTATTTATTTCGGGTTTTTCAGTTAAAAGCATTTAAAGAATTATTTTTAAAAAAAGGTTTTAATTGTTTTAAAGTTTAAAAGTTGGTGGTCTGAGTAAAGGGCGCCCCGAATTACTTCCCATTACTTGGGGTTATATTATGTAAACAATGGGCCAAATTTTCGGAGATTGGGTACATAAACAAATGCCAACAAAAAAATATTAAAAGAGAGGGGTTTCAAAGCACATTCCGACCCTTTAATTGGTTTTTAAAGACAGTTTTTTTACGGGCGGCACGATTTACTAGATACTACAAATTTAAAATATGTATAAACTATTATTCATCGAATACAATTAATTGAGTGACCAAATACCCCTTTTTGAAATTAAATTTACGATTTTAATTTTAAAAACATTGAAATAGAGTGTTTTTTTATTCAATATTTTTCATTTTAAACCGTTGAATGACATTTCAAAAAAAGACAATATAAGCGAACGTACAACATCGACACCTGTGTTTTTAAGTGTAATAAATTTTGCTTCAACTTCTTTTTTTCAAGACAAATATGGTCCGTACAAGTTGTTTACTAAGATATTTAAGTACTATTTAACAATAAGACTATGATATGCGTCAACTTAAACATTTTAATGGCGGAATAAAATTGAATTTATCATAAATTCATGTGATCTTGTCCATATCAATGATGTGATAATAAGATGGTTTGACTATTATCCCTCTTAATGGTTCCTCCACCTGACTGTTCTAATCCTAATTTTCAGCGAGCTCGAAGAGCTTGCACAAAGGGCCTGCCCGCAAAGCGAGCTTTACGGTAACGCGAGCACCTGCTAGATAGTGATGGTTTTGAAAACTTTCGTCCTAAGTACTGAATTGACACATCGCAACTTTAGAATTACAAGATAACGAAAAAACCGATTTATTCTGATTGAAAACGGAAGCGTAGACTGGTGTCCTGCGCATTTATATCGGAACCATAATTGGACAGGGAACCAGAATAAACGGAAGCAGTTAATAAAATACCGGATGACAATTTTAAAACGGAAAATGTAAAATAAAAAATAACGATTTTTTTACTATTTCATGTTAAAAGTAAATCTAGCTTGCTTTGAGGCTTTGTCTTTTTCATATTAGTTTTCATAATAAAAATGTGTAGACTACTCCGCCACATTTATCTTTAATGATCCTTCATTTTGAGCTTAGTGTCCCTGATTCTTGAGGAAAACCTTGCTTTCTCATTAAAAAATATGTGTGGCGAAAAATGAAACAAAGAAAATTTAGAAGATTGCAAGGTGTCATGTCACTTGTTAAAAAAGGGGTGGACCCTGGTGAGCTTTGTAGCGATGAGTGTTGCTGTCCTACTCCTTATGGTGTCAGTGTCCGTGTTGGCATACCAATTAAGTTTAAGATTTGGGTGCAATATCTTCTCCTATCATTTTATTTTATGAACCACTAAGAATATTTGCTTGTAACTTTACATACTCAATATATAACACTAGCATGATATGGTCCATTTTGACAAACTGAATAAATGAGGAATAAATGGCCTCTAGTGAAGTTATAAAATCCTTGGTTAAAATTTTTCAAGCAATATAATCTGCGGAACTGGTGGTATTCATATGAAACTTTAACATATGACATCAGTTTTTTTAAAAGAAAATTGAAAATATGCACATGAAACCTAATACATGTGTTTGGAGGTCACTATTAAGCCCCATAAACCCCTGGCATAAAACTTACTGCCCTTTGTAAACTTGTTCATTTGCGTTTTCCCTAGTAATTATGCCGATGCTATCACTTTATCATTCCTGGTATGTTACAAGTTAGATACCTAACAAGAATAAGCAATAGAAACTGGGCAGTATCGAAATATACCTGTTGATGATAAAATTATAAAACTGTGTAAGGCAAATGATCATTTTGATTATTTTGGTTGCGTATTTGTGTTTTACTTTATCTCCTTTATTAAAAATAGCCTTTAAATATGCTTAAGGTTTATATAGTGTTTTTGGTTATACAGTTTAAGTTAATTGTGTTAGCTAATCATAATGAGCTTTCGGTTATGATAAGTTTATTTAGTTATGTTTAATATTAATTAATAATATTTTATCATTATTATATGAATTTATACATGCAAGGACAATGATTGAAGATAAAATTCAGTTCCACTTTGTTTCAACAATCTATTTAATTTTAACGTTTAAAGGGAAGAAAAGCTTATAGAAATATTGATTCCTTACCTTGTGTATTCTCGGAGACGCCAGTTACCTGAAAACTTTCCCTTGTTCTATGTTGTAATATGTCATCTGAATTTTCTACTTCTTTGCAGTCTTAAAGACAACGTGAATCATCATATTATATCAAGATGAAATAACAGACCTAGTGAAATTACTATATATAATGTATTTGAAAAAAAGAAACAATATGAGTTTAAATAATTTTCTATAAGATAAAGAATGGTATGAAAGAGACTGTTTTAGTTTAAGTTCGCAAGCTTACATGCTTATGGATCGGAAAAGCATAGCACTTATATTGATTCCTTTCGATGTTGGAGTTTGGTCTTTATTATTTCAATTTATACGACCAGTGCAAGTTTTACAATTCAATATTAATCTTAATTAATAAAATTTCGTACAGGTTCATTTGGTTTGGCTTTTGATTCATTTTATTTTTTTAAAATAAATTAGACTGTTTTAAGAACATTTTTTCAGAGTGCAATTTGTATTTAAATTTCATTATCACATTATCAAAATCCTGCTTAAAAGATGCATCTAAATAAAAACTAGTAAAGCTAAATATTTTTATATACCGTTGCTCTTTGGTTTAATATGTGGACGGACCACCGCAATGCGCTTTTCATTTTTGTTGGATTTCGGTGGTAATTCATTGCCATCAACGTTATGTAGACTTGATTTATCTATAATAAAGGTTCCATTTAACTAAAATTTAGTTAATTTATCAAGAATTTTTAAAAAAGAGTTTCTTTCTCAAAGCCGTTAAAGCACATTCATTGTTTTATGCATCTTTATATTATTGGTCGTCATGTTACAAACAAATGAAATAAACTTCTTTTATAACATTAAGTGTTAGGTGTTAGCTGTATGTCTAACATATACATGCTCATTGAAGTCAGCGAGCTTGATTGTCATGATAAGTAAAATTTATGAACAGCCACGCGAGGAATAACAAACTATCAAATTGTGTTTAATGGCCATACCATACTATAAGGTATGGCCTCTGTTTATTGTTTTAACCAACAATACTTAAACATGTGCAAAGAATAGTACATACATCAATATTATGCAAATTAATACAATATAGAAAATACACATGTAGGAATAATATTATCGAGTTCTACTATAATAGTAAGAAATGTGAGGGTTACGTAAGAAAAACGCTCTAACAATCACTGAAATATGTGGGTTACACTGAGACCCTTAAAATTTTGTTGTGGTGAAGGGGGTGGAGGAGGGTAAAATTTTTGCTTCCTCTTTCTACGCTTCTTAGTAATTGCTAACTGGTTCAAGACGATTTTATGTAGGGCTATTATCCGTTCAGCCGTTTCTACGAACGGCTAAAACCCGTACCTCCCGTGGCGGCGCATAAAGTGCGCTGATGCTATTCGGCATAGCTTATATTTATGAACAGCCACACGAGGAATAACAAACTATCAAATTGTGTTTAATGGCCATACCATACTATAAGGTATGGCCTCTGTTTATTGTTTTAACTAACAATACTTAAACATGTGCAAAGAATAGTACATACATCAATATTATGCAAATTAATACAATATAGAAAATACACATGTAGGAATAATAATTAATCGAGTTCTACTATAATAGTAAGAAATGTGAGGGTTTCGTAAGAAAAACGCCATAAAAGCTAGAATTAGACTAGCTTTTCCCCACTATTGGCAATGTCCAGAGAAGATTTTACTGAATCGACGTCGTTACCTCCTAATTGAAGAACTACGATGTTTGGCTCAATTTGTCTCAGAAAATCCCCAAATTTTGAGCTGAAATGCGTAACTGCATCACCATCACATACTCTAAAGCCACCTGTACCAAAATGGACCACGGAACACTCTTCTAAATCGTAGTTTGAGGGATATGAATTTTGTTTAAAGTTTTCATGCAGCCGACGAATAAAACTATGACCTAAAACAGCCACACGCATCCCAGTTGGAATTCGACTCAATGCCATATTTCCGTTATGACTCAGTGACAGTCGGCGATATAAAGAAAACAAAGTTTTAAAACAATCGGTGGTAATAACACCATAGAAACAAATATATCCAACCTGGTCCTTTCCAGATTAAGTCTTGTGTGTCTTATGATATCCACAAATGTCCGTAAAAATAACTATATAAAATATTTTATCAAATAACTTTCTCATAAAATTTTTGCTTCCTCTTTCTACGCTTCTTAGTAATTGCTAACTGGTTCAAGACGATTTTATGTAGGGCTATTATCCGTTCAGCCGTTTCTACGAACGGCTAAAGCCCGTACCTCCCGTGGCGGCGCATAAAGTTCGCTGATGCTATTCGGCATAGCTTATATTTATGTTCTTTGTAGGTTTTATTAGATTCAAAGTGAATGTCAATTTAACTAGTTAAGGACATTTATCTTACATATATTATCCATTTACTAAATTATTTTTTACTTTATGGTCTACAATTCAAAAATGTTGCAACATAACACATGTATAAGTATTAATGATGCTACCTTTATTCTTGTGTATGCTTGTTTTCTGCACAACATCTTCCTTACAACGATTGGTTGTTTCTTTATAACTTTTTTGACGGTAATCACCTGCAATCAATGTATAATAATAAAATTAATTGATCGTATCAAAAACTTATTTGATGATCATTAATTCTAGACAATGACTCAAACGGCACATAAACGGAGAGAAACACATGCATTAACGGTTAAAATAAATAAAGCATAAAATGATTTTGCCATTTTGTTATCATGAGTATTTCAGGGACTCGTGTAAAAACGGACTGCTTTATGACAGCCCTGTTAATATCATAATTAAAACAAACTGACCAATGACAATTCACCCACGCATAAAAGACATTACTAAACCGGGATCTCTTCACGAAAACACATCACAAAACACGAAATTATCGAATCAAACGAATACTTTGTGCAATAATACCGCTAATGTATCCTTTTGCGTATATCAAAATCTTCAGAAGCCCTCCGACTTAATAAGATCCCTCGGCCAGTGAGGTCGGCCTTTACATGCGCCCTCCTGCTTCTGCACATGTACATGTAAATGCACGAACAAAGTACAATATTATTACTATTCACTCGCACTTTAAAGGCATAACAAAACTGGTTTGTCTTTACGAAAGCACATTACAAAACACGAAATAATCGAATCGGACGAATACTTTTAATAACGCCAGTGTATCCTTTTGGGTATCTGCAGGAAACCATTGGACTAAATTAAATCTCTCGCTGAGTGGCCCGCGGCTTAACATGCGTTTTTTCGATTCTACACATGTAAATGAACGAACAAAGGGTGTATTTATTCTTTAATATTCTCTGTGTACTATGTATGATTAATTATAACATTGTATCTACCGAATACAATCATTTTTAAATAATAGTAAATGTTGTTTTTTTACTTTTACGAGGGTTCAAGAATATCTTACTTATAACCATTTCTGTGTCATAACCATTTCCATTATCTTGGTTTTCTTGACTGTAGTTGCTTGACTTTTCGTAATCAACTTTACATTTAGATTTCCGATTTCTGAGAATATAATATCGATTGTTTTAGTTTTTGTTATCATGTATAGATATGTATTAAATATAATGACAATTATAATAATGAAAGTAATGACAATAACAACTTTAGTGCAGATGATGATGACATTAATAACAATTAGAATAATAATTACTATAGTAATAATGCTTGCATTTATAAACTCCCTTTTTAAATAAGGCCTAAGAAAACTATGGCATATTGTACGCTTTTATAATACAATAAACTTTACTCCAAAAAAGCTTTTCTTTAATTACCCAATATACAAATGATTAAATAATTACTTTTTGAAGTGAACGCAAAATACCAAGGTGACCACTATTACTATGTAACCACAAGCAGTAACTATCGCTACTATCCAGGCCTCAAATGGATCACCGCTGTCGTCTGTTAAATAGAAAACATACAGAACTGTTACATTCTTTACTTATTATTACTGAAATACTGAAATTAATCTTATGCATGTTAAGGAACGTTACCACTTTTTACTTACGATAATGAATTAAGAATATTTAAACAGTCGATATAAAATACAAATACGGGAATAGGTTCTTTAAATGTGCACTACATGGTGTAACTTTAATCCGAAGACATAACAAAATTGTAGATAATTTATCGAAAGCAAACATGTAATATTCACAATAATCTGACTTTCGATTTCTAAGTTAATAGACAGTTTCTCTAGCAAAGTCTTTGTTTTCAGAGCACATATTTTAATTGAAAGTTACTAATTTTAGACTGGTTTGATTCGGGGAAAATATGTATTTTACCGGCATTGTCTAGTACAAGCAGGTAGCAGTGCTTACTTACTTTACCTTAAAAATCAAATTCAAAATGGCCACCATTGTTTGTGTTATTTTTACCTTAATTCTCCCATGGGCGAGATAAAACACATTTGTTTTAAATTTTAATACAAAGTTTTGCTTTAGTCGGCTCATGTGTGGGAAGCCTGCTCAGATGTCTATGTCCGAGTGTCCTCATGTGCCAGTAAGGTGTATTTGATTTGTTCTAAGTTGGCATTGACATTTATTCTGTATATGTCCGACCTTTAGGATTTATCGTTCAATTTGGTTATGGGGGGGGACAAAAAGACTGCTTTTGGAGTTTGAAAAGGTATTGCGGGTCACAGACATCTGTACATGTCAACTCAGTTACAACATGTATGTCTGTCTGTCTGTCTGTCTATTTAGTGCCGTCCATAACTGTCATTCATTGGAAAGAGATAAGCATAAGTAGCAGATTTTTAAAATAATAAGGCATACTGAAATTATAAATAAATGTTTCCTTATGTTTCTAAATTATTGTAAAAAAAATCTGGAAAGAAAGTGATCCCTCGGAAGCATTAATCACAACAAAATCACATAAGAATTGCAGACTCGGTTTGATTGAGTCTGTACATGAGGAATACTGAATAAGTGCAAAATCCCTCACGCCCCCAAGCACCGGCTTGAGCGGTACTCAACACTTAATAGTGCCGGTATCAATGATCCCGAAGGACCAGAAAAATATAACAACACTGAAGTGACGTACGGGGCAACTTTTTACAGCTGCCACACAGCACTTGATACCTGCTGTTGTCAAGTATAAAAATCTGGAAAGAAAGTGATCCCTCGGAAGCAAAAGACTTGTAAGATTATGACAGTAACCATGCTATTAAAGGCCATTGTTTCTTTACTGGGCCGCGCTTCGGGTACATGTTCAAGCGATAAGCGCTTGTTTATTCTGGTGTTACATTATTGTCAGGATAATGCAAAAAATAGTTATTACATGTACCATTTTAGTCACTAAATTTTGCACTTAGAAATGCCAAAGTAATATTATTGATTGATATTTGAAAAATATGGGCTGAGATAAATATATTATGGCAAATGACATCAAGAAACATGCTAAAACATAATGGAATAAGATATCAATTTGTTGTAGGATAGCCGGGAACAAAATAAGTCAGAAACATTTAATATATTCTTGTCACGTGAATATCAATAAACAATTTTAAAAACATGAGATAGATTAAGGCACAGCGACCCTGGTAAAGTCACATATAATGTAAATGCTGATATTTACTAATACAATGAATAAATGCTAATAGATTTAGTCAAAAACACAAAATCTCGTATTCTACTTCATTTTTACTTAAACGTAAAGACAAAGGTATCGTTGGCATATATTTTACATTTAATATTTCAGTAGAAAAACACTTAGCTTAAATAAACAAAGTGTGGCTTATCAAATCATTCTGGGGTATTCAAAAGAGGATAAACAGCAGTGAATAGTCAATATTAAAGTTATAGAACTGACAACGAATGTATGGTCTTCTAGGCATAAATACGAAAGCACAGAGGGGACATTCCGATTTTATTTATTTTATACTATCTCATGGCCTTGAGATATAACTCAGAAAATAATAATAATAATAAAATGCTATGTCGTATCTCGTATCTCTTTGCCACAAGATATAACTTTAAAAAAAATCGCTATATTGTTCTCACGAGTCGGCCAAACAGCTTTTTATTCTACATTGTTGCCATAAAATAATTCTATAGGCCGCCATATTGGCAAGTATGTCTACCACTACTATCTTGCGCCGAAATCAACGACCGCATTTTCGAGTATATTGGTCCAGCTAACTCGTTACGACGACTTAGATATGTTCATCTAATTGGTCGGCTAACTCGTGGCCATGCGAAAGCAAATTTTGTATTTTTGTAGTTTTTTTTCTGAGTTTTAACTCGTGGCCACGAGATAGCAAATTTTGTTTTTAGTTTTTTTCTGAGTTAAATCTTTTGGGAACGAGATAACGAATTTTTTTTTTGGCCAAGAGACAGGGAAATTAAAAAAAATTGGAATGTCCCCTCTGTGCTTCCGTACATGAATACCCGCGGTAAACTAATAATATTTTATTCTGTATTATTCATTCATGGTAACATATTACAAGCCCGTAGGCTGTTTATGGTTAAAATATAAAAACCATTGTTTTTGATGTTTTTTTTCAAAGTGAGAGATAAGAAAGTTTAAAATGGATTAAATATTTATTTAGATGATCTGATTTTAAACCATAACGTTTTATAAATCTAGGCATGATTAAAATAATTCACAAAAATCAAAACAAGCTGATTGATAAAAACGACACTTTATGAATTATGTTGAAGTCTGCTTAAACTTATGCTAGGGGGTCTTTTTTCTATTAAAACGGGGTCGTTCAGCAGATGTTGTTGCAATGGCATGTTGACCCAGGGGCATAGTCGCTGGTCTGTGAAGATAAAAGGCAATTTTTTTAAAATATAGGCAAACTGACCTTGACTTTTGACCTTCAAATTTTAAACTGATTTAGTGTCCATAAATGTTAACACATATGCTATTATATCAAAATTAAAATCTTTAACATCTAATGGTAAGTTTAATTGTGCAGATTTTATGTTAAGACATTTAGGATCTCATATACCTGACATAGATTAATTGTCCATAAAGAAGGACCTATAATAGTTTGAGGTCATGATGGAATTCATAAATAAAGTATGTAATATACCTTAACATTGTGTACAATTGTACATGACATGTTGCTTATATCATTATTGTATTTTTGATAGAAAGATCCTTTTTTTAAAAGCACTTTACTTATATTTGTTTCAAAAGATGGTGTCCATTTTGAAATCAAAGATGACCGCCATGGTAGTCAAAGTGCAATTCATGTTTAATTATTAGCCAATCATTCCTAAAAGTATCTGGAACTTTATTCCATGTGAATTAATGGGCACACAATACACTTTAAACCACAAATAATAAATTATTAAGTAAATGGTGAAGGTCAATGGCGGCCATTTTGATTTGACCTTTAGAATGTACAGTCCTGGTAGAGCAGAAAAGGTTCTGAAAAGGTACCTGAATTATGTAAAGGACGATTGACTACCTGCTTTTACTAAAAACACCGTTTGACTCTTTACCGCGCGTATTTTCTGAAAATAACCCGTCTATTGTAAGTATTTTAATATAACGCCTCTTTTAGACAATGATTTAGAACATTTGCTTTGTGACGTTGGTTATCAACAGTAAAAACGATATTTAGGTTTAATAATTAATGTTGATTATAGTAAGATTTTCCTTTTTGTCTGTATTTTCGGCATTATATTTAAGAAGACAAAGCTTTTAAATTATATAATGTATTACCACTACTATCTTGGGAAACATTTTTCAGGTCGCAAACAGCGTCTTTGTATATTGTACAGTTTTCTTTATAAGCATCACAAACTGTACAGTTTCTACAACTAACGGTTTCGTTGAAGGTAACACATTCTGGTTGGTATGTTCCATTTAGGCACTCCTCACATTTAGTACTAGTAAAATTCCCAGGGCAGTCTTCTATTGCTATGTAACCAGGTTCACAAGAAAAACACTAAAATATTAAAGCAAAATGGATGTATGTTTTGATTAAGGAAATATATTAGATATGCTATATGCTAATCTTCAAAATATTACCGATTTACACTACAATGGTTCAAACAGTGTTTCGTGATACTGCAATAGCACTGTACTATATAATATGTTTGGTTTATCAAATTTATCTTACCTAGAACTTGAATATGGTCTTATCATTCAATCTTACCTCGCTCGATTTCTTTACAAACTTATTCATATGTTATGTCGAAAATAATGGTCCTGGCACAAGAAAGGTTCAAACCCCTTGACTCGTGTGTAAGATGGCAAAAATCGTAACAAATACATTATCAGTCTATAAAATAAACTTCCTTTATGTAATATGATTGATATATCATCTTACCTGTATTTCTATCCCGTTAGTGTAAGTGTTGTTACAGATATTGTTAGCAAAAGCTAGGCTTAAGAGAACAGCGATTATAATACCATAATATATGGGAATTGTCATCATTGTCTGAAAAGGATAACATAAATTTATTATTAATGTGATATTTCATGACTATTTTTTATTGAGTAACGAGATTGATACCTGACTTACAACCTTCTACTCCAGCGAGAAACTACCTACCTACTAACATACCTACCTACTTACCTACCTTACCTACCTTACCTACCTACCTACCTATACTCAACATCACTAATTCCATGTCATCACTTATTTCACGGTAATGGCATATTTACATGTGAACAGTGTTAAAATTTGTCAAAATTGACAAATTTTATTCAAAGACCTTAACGACAAAGTTTTTCTGCAAAAAATATATTTTAAATCTCTAGATTTTTACGTAAAACAGAATAACATGTTACAAACTTCTGCAAAAAGCAACAATAATCCGTTAAATTTTGTGGATACGTCTGAAACAATCATCATTTTCTAAATGTTCGTGTTTGTTGGAAAAACAAATGTTGAGTAAAACTGTTACAAAGTAAAGATAGTTATAATATTTAAAATTAAGCAAAAAATAGCATGTAGAAATTTTACATGAAACATGAAAAACTGTCATAAAACACCATGGTCATATGGTTTATGTCTGGCCCATTCAAACTCATTTTGACTGAATATATTGTTGTTTCCTTGTGTCATACAGAGGAAAATACCTATATGTTACAGCTTATAACAATTTTTGTACCATACGTTTCATGCGTTGTACTCTTTCTTGTTTCTAAGCGTTAAGTGCCGTGAACTAAGAAGAGCACAGTCTACCTACCTACCTACCCTGCCCTGCCCCGACCCTTACCCCTACCCTACCCCTACCCCTACCCTACCCTACCCTACCCTACCCTACCTTACCTACCTACCTTACCGACCGACCGACCGACCGACCTACCTACCTACCTACCTACCTACCTACCTACCTTCCTACCTACCTTACCCACCCACACATCCACCAATTTATTTAACTATTTATCAGTACTATTACACTTAAACGTAAAATTTGATTACAATATCTCATTTATAACTCTTATTTTTGTCTGAAAACCATTCTTCGATTATATAGAACGGTGACCTTTACCCAAGAGGATCCGAATGCCATACCTACCGTCAGATCTTCATATAAGCTTACTTATTCCAAAGTATGATTACAATATCTCATTCATAACTCTACTTATTGTCCAGAAACCATTTTTCTATTTTTGATAACGGTTAACTTGACATTGTCCCCTGGGAGACCAGATGCAAAACCAACCCAGGTCTTCATATAAGCTTGCAAAATACCACGTTTAATTACAATATTTCATTACTAATTTACTAATTGTAGGTATTGTCCGGAAATCATTTTTCTATTTTTAGGACCGGTGACCTTGAACTTAACCCAAGGGGGGTCAAAAAAACAATAACAACCAAGGTCTTCATATATGCTTACAATTTACCAAGCATGATAACAATATCTCATTTCTAACTCTTTTAATTGTCTGAAAACCTTTTTTTCTTTTGGTATGGACCTTGACCCAAAATGGTTCGGATGCAATTCCAACCAGGATCTTTATATAAGCTTGCTTTTAATTCAGTTGGTTACATCAACTCATTTATAACTCGAGTTATTTTCGGAAACCCTTTTATCTATTTTTAGTACGGTGACGTTGATTTCAGGAGGTCCAAATGCAATACTGACCAAGTCTTCAAATAAGCTTGCTAACTACAAAGTTAAATTATAATCTCATTCGTAACTCTAGTAATTGTCCCGAAACATTTTTTCTATTTTTAGAAACGGTGACGTTGACCTTAACCCATGGATGTCTAAATACTAACATAACCCAGGTCTACATGAAATATTGTCTAATAACAATTTGATTACAATATCTCATTCTTAACTCTAGTTATTGTTAGGAAACCATTTTTCTATTTTTAGTAACTGTGACCTTAACCTTGACAAAGGAGGTCCAAATGCAATAACTACCCGAGTCTGCATTTAAGCTTGCTTTATAGCAAGTTTGATCACAATATCTCATTCCAAACTCTTGTTAGTTTCCAGAAATCATCTTTTATTTTGAGTAACGGTGACCTTTACCTTGTCCCCTAGGGATCCAATTGCAATGAAAAACCCGGGCGGGTCTTCAAATAAGCTTGCTAAATAGCAAGTATGATAACAATATCTGATTCCTAACTCTGATTATTGTCCAGAAACCATGAACGTGACCGACCGACGGAAAGGCGGACAGACGGACCAACCGACAAGCTTATTCCTAGATACCCCCTAAACATCGTTTGTGTGGGTATAATTAAGTAAACGGCTTAACTGCAATGTAACTGCAATAAAGTAAAAAAAGAACAAAAATTTACAAATAACAATATACACCTAAATTAGCCCCACCCTGGGACCTGAACCCAGACCTCAGGGGCCATTAATTTCAAAATTTGAAAGAGGAACTGTTCCTCATCAGAAATATGTTCTTAATCCATAAGCTTTGTACTCATGAGTAGAGGAAAGGATTTTCAAAAATGAATGCATTTTCACTGCATAATCATTAGAGCACCCAACCCGTTAAAATAAACAACAAAACCCATTATCCTGGGGCAAAGAAATTCACAATTTTGGAAAAGACATCCTCTCTTATTATAACTATGCATTTACTTTGTGTCCCAGGAGCAAAGAAGAAGTTTTTTAAAGAAATAATGTACTTTTACTATATATTTGTATTCAACAGAGCCCCACCCTATCACCAGAACCACTGTCCCTGGGCCATAGATTTTACAATTTTGCTAGAGGGCTCCATGCTTATTACAATCATGCCAACAGATAGACTGATTGATGTCTAAAAGGAGAAGATTTTCAAAGATAGTCTTAGCACCACCACCCGTCAGGCCCCAGGGGGCCAATATACACGCCTTTTAACGCCTTTTTTCCACCCCCATTGTTGTTTCAAATGGTGAAAAATGCCTTATTAAGCCCCAAACAATTGTTTTTGATTGAGAAATGTTGTTTAAAAAAGTGACCAATTTTTCGGCGCCGCTCCTAGGACAAAAGATACATCAGGGGGCTGCCAGAAGGGGGATGCGTCCCTTTCTGTTGGGGGAGGGGGGTTAAATGGGGCGGTAATCCCCCTCGTCGCCAAGAATATTTTGGACTTGTGAGAGGCTAAAATTGACCCCAGGTCAATCATAATGTAACGTGTAACCAACGGTGAAAAGCATTTGGCTCTATCTCAATCCATTAAGACGTTGCAGCACTTTGAAATCAATTTTGATGGAAAAAAATCAACGCAAAATAGTAATTTTTGGCATTTTTAGATGTGTCCTCATTGCCATGGTAACAGGAAATTTAAGACTGAGCATGTCTTTTCAATGAAAACAGCCATACAGTCAACTCCACTTAAGACGAACTCGCTTATAACAAATTATCGTTAACAGCGAACTGAATATGAAAATTCCGGCCGATTCATTATTAATTTTAATTAACATCACATAGCTTAATACGTACTCGCTTAAAACGAATTTTTGGCTATAGCGAACCATTTTTTCAAGTCCCAAACGCGAAAACACGTAAATGTCGTCGGTTAAATCAAACTGTTGTACATGTGTAATTGAAATATCGGGATTCGCTTGATTAAAGATCAGTACGTAAATACCGCTATCCGATAATTATTCAATTGAGTGACTGCGAAGATAAGTTATGGCTTCAGGGAATAAATTATCTCACAAAATATTGCAATACAATTGCTTCGCTAGAATCCAATAACTTTGAAACAATACAGTGTAAAAAATAGCTACACTAAAAATGGAATAAAACGAAAGGCTATTTGTTTGGATGCTAAAATTGGAGATCCTTATGAATAAACAGTGCCTAAATGAATGTGTTCTTGTGGATCAACATTTTGTTTGAATAAAAATCATGTATCAATTATGCATATAAACTCTTAAACTTTCGTCTACATTATATTAAATGCATGTATTCCATAAAATGGCCCGCATAAAATTACCACTGCCGTAATATACCGATTACACCGGTGACAGTATAGCTTTTTTGCAAGACAAATTTGCCCAACCAAACAATCAGCGAAAGTTGTTGCTTCTTCGATTTTAAGGAATTTCGGATATAACGAACGCTATTCAAATGTCCCATTGAGTTCGTTATTTAAGCGGAGTTGACTGTATATGCAGTAAAAGTTAGCGCACGACGAAGGACGCACGACGCACAACGACGGACAAATACGGATAGCAATAGGTCACCTGAGTTTACTCAGGAGACCTAAAGAAGGACAGTGAAACTGTCTGAAGTTTGCCGAAACTTTATATCGTTACACCAGGCAAAAATCATGCACTGTATGAAACACGTTGTCATGAACTTAAGGGGGACTGCCTTGCATTGAACAGACGCATCAGTATAAGAGCTGTTATCATTTCATTCGATTTTCATTAAACATCTATATGTATCAAATCTATTGAATCTTTTCATCTCTATATTTAAGAAAAACTAGAAAACAAGTGCGTTTGAAGAAATGTTCATGTAAAAATATAAAAGTATAAAAAAGAATCATTGAAACGCAACAACAAGAACCGTAAACCAACCAACGTTTGGACAATAGTCAATTTTGAAGCCCAAATCGGCCACTATACCCACAAATATAAACACACGGTCGTGCAATACATTATCGGGCAAACAGGGTTGCTGTAGTCGTCAAGAACAAAGTGTAAACGTAGCATTTCTTTGCAACGCAAATTAAGCTTATCCTGTTATAATTAGTCTAAGTTTTGTTTCTGGAGATAACATTCTTAATCAATTATGTTCTTTTTCAACTATTCTATATCTTAGAAGTATGACAAATATACAAAAGAAATGATAACAAACGAACCTTATTCCTTGAAGAAGGACTTTTAAAATCTATACTCAACGCCATTCCAAGCTAATCCCTTGAAAATCTTTTCAACTCACACCGCCAATTACCTTTTGTTTATTATGTAATTATTAGCAAGAATTAATGACGAATTAAATGAAGTTTCATTTTAAAAGAAATACTCTTTTAGAAAAATTTTACATTGGTACCTACTTTAAATATCTAAATTTTTACACGAAATAGGATATTGACATATATCTTTTCTTTTAAAACAATTGTAGTATTCAATTTTATTGTTTCAATTAATGCGTTTACACTCTTTCAATTGTCTGTTTTAGAATTTAACAATGACAAGTAGATATAATCGACATTGTAATAAAGTCAAACGAAAGAAATATATTGTTCAATATTGATTTTTAAAGATCTAATTAATTACCTGTCATTTTGCTGTGAAAATAAACAAGATTCAATAAGCGAATCATTGTGACAGATTGCAGTATATGACATGTATGGTCAAGCATTCTCTTTGGAAAAAAATAATTTGTATGTTATTTTGCGGATAATCTCGATTCGCTAAATAAATTTATGAAATTTATTTATTTATCTAAACAATTTGTTTTATCTTTTACGACATATGAACCATAACTTATCACACCTTTTGACTAAGACTAGTATGATAAATCAACTACGTGTCTCAAACTTATTAAATTTGTATTTAATCTAAAGTCCAGTCAATTTGTGAGACAATACTGAAGGTAATGTAAAAGAGGAAAACACAGAAAGGTACAAATCAACCTTTTATTGCGACAAAAGATAAAATTTGCATATGACCAATTTTTGAAAATCCAATGTAGTGGGGAAAGTCCAAGAAGACCACAATTCCTGTAAAAAAATCCAAAACCGCTCACATTACTAGAATAACTACATGAATCATTTATTAGGACATTTTAATTATAGGACTAGATGTCATTAGTATTGTAACTCAGCCTTGTCTACTAAAATATAATTATTGAAAAATTCCATTATGTGTATTTGTGATCGTTTTTGTGTAACTATAAAGGTTATTTTCTCACACGAAGTCCGGTTAAACTTCCTGTAGACTTTACAGGGAATAACTGAATAATTGTAGGATTTTCATTGATCACTTTTAAATTACAAACACAAATCAGAGAATCTCATTGGCTAATTTAAAAATAATATAACAATCTAAAGGAACTTTAGTATAAACATCCGTATTATGAAATTATCTAAAGCAGCATCGGAAACAAACGTAAACGGCAAATTTCCTCAAAATAAACAACTTACGCTGCTTGTATTTTTGTTTTCATTTATTCTCTATTGAAAGGCTTATTGAACTTAACATTTACCAATGACATTCTATAAGTTTTGTCAAAAATGAAAAAACTACCTATAATCACGATTCCGAAGACACATGTATATACCAAAATAAATAAATAGATAAATAAATAAATAAATAAATAAACCCTTTCTTGTACAGTCAGTAGGTCATGTTCATTGTTCGTTCATTGTTCATGATATATCATTATGATTATTGAGGTGTTTAATTGATTTAAATCACGTAGGGTAGGTACATCTACTGAAACATGTCAGTTCCATTTAGACTTGCAGTGTTTCCTCGATCAAAATATTTAATGTTATTTTTATGTGCATCTGTTAGCCGATAAGCCGTTAACTCCGTACTAGTTTGCGTAAAAAAACAACAACAGTTTGTGAAGTGAGTATTTATTATGCCATGAAAAAACAGGTAGATGATAACAAATTGTTATCCCCATATCTGGACGAAAACTTCCGCCACGAAACCAAACAGTGAGATCTGGGATGCGGCCAGATTCAGTGTTTCCTAGATCAAATATTCAATGCCATTTAAAAACTCCACAAAATATAACCTATGCAGATAAAAGCAGTATTACCTCGTCCGGGTACCTTTTTAAAGATACTTCTTGTTTACACTACTCTCTCTAACTATTTACAAATTTCATTCACGACAATAAACTAAACAAAAGTAGTTTAGATTAAGAAAGTGGTACATTGACTTTAACCAAGTTTGACATCTAACA
Source organism: Ruditapes philippinarum (assembly GCF_026571515.1). Taxonomy (NCBI): domain Eukaryota; kingdom Metazoa; phylum Mollusca; class Bivalvia; order Venerida; family Veneridae; genus Ruditapes; species Ruditapes philippinarum. The sequence goes on from NW_026863024.1 coordinate 25,101, forward strand.
TTTATCTGTAACTGTTGGTTTGCAACAATATTTTATAACTCATTAATGTATCAAGATTTGTTTAAATATTCCATTAATCAATTATAAAGTTACGACCAATTATAGTTAGATTATCAGTGAAAATAAAATTATTTGACCTTCAAAGTCAAGGTGAGAATTGAGTCAAGGTTTTTTTTTAGTTAAAAATTCATGAATGTTCTGACCTTAAGATGTGTTTTAATAATTAGTTAATCAATTTATTAATAACAAAGTTAAATCCAGCTACAAAAATATAAGAGAATTTCATTAATTTGACCTTGACAGTCAGTCAAAGTTGAAATGGACAGTAAGAATATATGAAGTTTACCGATACTTAATATCGTGGAACCAGGCATAAATCATATAGATTCGCAAGTTGCATAAAACAAGTTGCCACGAACTAAAAGAGCACTGTTTTGCTTTAGACAAATGAATCGGTGTGAGAGCTCTTGCATTCGAATTTCATAAAACGTCTACATGTATCCAATTTATTGCATTTATCCATGTATTTACTTAAAGAAAAACTAGAATACATGTCTGTTTTGAAGGGAAAAAAACATGCTACCAAAATAAAAAGTATTCGAACCAACAGCAGTGAGAGGCAATTGATTTGAAGTCGTCGACCTTAACCACTCGACAATGGATACACCTAATAGTATAACTTTAAATTGAAATTTGTGATTGTATGATACAATTAAAATGAGTTATACTCGAAAATAAATGAAATTTAAAAATAAACTGTTAAATATTTTTAGGATAATTTGATTGGTGAGCAGAATACTGAAATCTATCTAACGAGTACAAATCTCTCAAAATACGTCTTTAAGGCGCTGCTTCTTAATTCACCCCATCTCTTTATCATATACATCGTGACAAACAGACATGATATGCTAATGGCGGATGTCCCATGGTGGCAAACAAGGTGTAAACGTAGCATTTCATTCCAACACAAATTTAGCTTATCATATTTGAAGTCTAAATTGTATTAAATGAAATTACTTTCTAGTGATCTTTTTCAACTATTTGATATTATAGAAGAAGGATACGTATACTAAAGCAACGATAACAAAACAAACCTTATTCTTTGAAGAAAGCCTTTTAAAAAATATATATACACAAGGCCATCCCAGCTACTCCTTTGAAAATCCTTTCAAATAGCAACGCCAATTATCTTTTGTCACTCATCTCATTATCTGCGAGACTAAATGATAATAAAAATAAAGTTTAATTTTGAATTAAATACCGCTTTACAATAAAACTTTACACTGGTACGCATTTGAAATATCGAAACTAGTGCAACAAAATATTTCTATATAAAATTTAAAAAAGAGTTATGAGAATTATTAATAAAATATTATTTTCTGCGTTACTCCTCTGATTGAAGATATTATTCCTATTCCTAATAACTCCTATAAATCAAAGGCACGAGTATCGGACCTGGGAAGAAAAAATATGACCAGATTGATAAAAAAAACCTGTGTTCATCTTAAAAGTGTCAAAAAAAACCAAACAAAAATGTATATAATGACCCCCTTTAAAAATATACTATAAGTTAAGAGAAGGCCGGAAACTCCAGATTCGAGCCTACGAGCAAGGGATTCATTTCCCGGGCCGTTGTGAAAACAATTGGCCAGACAATTAAAAAAAACTTTTATCACTATTTCACGTTTATATAAAGCTTCAAAATGAGACCAACCCCAAGTCTGTAGCCCTTCCCGTTCATGAAATATCTATCAGGAAACGAGCGACTTCGTGCTAAAAATCCTTGGTAGACATAATTGCGGCACAACAATTCGGTACGTAAACATAGACTAATACATGTATGTCAGCTGACTATGGGTCAAAATTACTTGAATTTACTAAATAATATTACTAAATACATTAAGTTGAACCACTCACAACCGTCAGTAGCATCTGATACACGCAAAATTCGAATTTCAAACCTTTCCACGGTCTTTAGATTACTTTCTACGCCATTGTCAATCAGCTGTTCGATATTTTGTAACGAGTCTTCTAATTGGCCAATAGCAACGAAAACCGCAACGTTTCACACAAGATGCCTAATGGCGTAGAAAGCGATTGAAAGACCGTGTAAATGTTTGAAAACTCGAATCTCGTGTGTATTAGATGCTACTGACGGTTGTGAGTGGTCCAACTTAATGTATTTAGTAATATTATTTAGTAAATTCAAGTAATTTTCCTGATAGATATTTCATGAACGGGAAGGGCTAGAGACTTGGGGTTGGTCTCATTTTGAAGCTTTATATAAACGTGAAATAGTGATAAAAGTTTTTTTCAATTGTCTGGCCAATTGTTTTCACAACGGCCCGGGAAATGAATCCCTTGCTCGTAGGCTCGAATCTGGAGTTTCCAGCCTTCTCTTAACTTATAGTATATTTTTAAAGGGGGTCATTATATACATTTTTTTTGACACTTTTAAGATGAACACAGGTTTTTTTTTATCAATCTGGTCATATTTTTTTCTTCCCAGGTCCGATACTTTTGCCTGTGCTATAAATATGTACGCATTTACTAAACTTTTCATAACGGTTTTTATACAATTATACTCGTCACAATGGCTATATGTGGGGTATAGATATAAGCTTCGCGTTGTGTCTTGTTTCTATCTTTTTAATATTTTAGTAATTTACAAGTAAAGCGGTAGTGACGTTGATATATACGTTGACGTCATCTTAATTCCCGCCGTCAATACGTCGTTGTTGTTCCCGCCTACACATAGCGTACGTCTTCCCGACATTCTCCCGGCCACGAAATGATTACGATGTAGAAATGATTTCTAATGGGTACAGTTTCATAATAGGTCTCGAAGTGACAAGTCCATTACTCGTGCGTAAAATTTCTGCTCGTGTGAGGCCATCATTACCGTAAATTAACTGCTGGATTACGCCTAGTTTCCACTGCGTTCTTGGTGATTCATCATAAATCTGTACAACGTCGCCAACCTGAACTTTCTGAGTGTTGTTTCCTGTTGTTTTGTGGTACTGACGCAGTGACGTAAGATATTCGTGACGCCATCGTAAGCGATAATGACTGATAAGTTGTGCCTGCATTCTTGCCCTTTTTGTTACCTCAAACATTGTAACATTCTGTGGTTCTGGTGTATTGCCATTATATGGAAGGGATGTAATACGCCGTACATAAAGCAGGTGCGCCGGTGTTAATAGGTCCGGGTCTCCTATATCGGAAGTGACGTAAGTAAGCGGTATGTCGTTCATTATACCCTCAATCTCTGTTATTATTGTCTGGAGGCTCTCGTAACTAATAAATGAACGACCTAAAACTTTCTTGATGGTGGTTTTTGTTAGTCCAATAAGTCGCTCCCACCAACCGCCAAACCATGGTGCTCGCTTAGGTATGAATCTCCATTCAGTACCATGGCTGTGTAGAGCTTCATTAACTGCCGTTGATCTCATGAGTTGTTGAATAGTAATTGCTGCTGCGTTGAATGTTGTTGCGTTGTCTGATATCATTATATTGGGTAGGGATTTTCGACAAGTAAATCTTCTAAACGCTTGGATGAAGCTTTCCCCTGATAAATCTGTTATCAGCTCGAGATGGACAGCTCTTGTTGAAGCGCACGTAAATAGACAAATTTAAACCTTATGCTCAATTCTAGAATTGCTTCGTACATACAAAGCTCCCGAGAAATCAACCCCGGTGACTGTAAATGGAGATGTATCTTGTACTCTAATTTTTGGTAGGGGTGTTGGATCTGGTGCTGTATATGGTTTGCCTGTTACCATTCGACATTGAAAGCATTTCCGGAGAAGGCTTTGTATATACTGACGGATCGATGGTATCCAGTATCTCTGTCGTAAATGTGTGATCAATGCACTTGCGCCTGCGTGAAGTTGGTTCTCATGTGCGTCTAAAACTAGTAACCTTGTGAAAGGATGTTTTGCGGGAAGTAAGTATGGAAATCTGGTGAGTTCTGCTACTGGTGCATTGTGGATTCTCCCGCCACATCGTAGAAATCCATCTTCATAAAGGAAAAGTCGTAAATGTTTCACTAGACTAAGTTGTTTACCATTTGATTTCAGATTATTGATCTCAGCCTGATACTTCAAGAGCTGGGTGCTATGTAGCCACAGTCGTTCAGCCTCTTGTAACTCTTGAACGGTTAAAGGTTCGAGTCTTGACACTCTTCTGTCTCTGTTTCTTGTGCGACAATTATGGATAAAACGTTTCAAATAGGCAGTCTGAGTAGCTTCTTATAGCGACTGAATTTCTTAACATCAATGAGTTGGTGAATTCCTTGAGAGGGCTGTGTGAGGTTCGAACACCTTTCATGGTTTAAATCATCTTCTTCATTTTCGGTTGTTGTCAACAAAATGGCATTGTCATTTGGTTGCCAGCTAGGCCAACTATTAATGTCAGGAAGCCATTCTGGTCCGTTATTCCACAAGCTGCTTTTCTGGTATTCCTTGGCTGACAAACCTCTTGTTAATAGGTCGGCTGGATTCTGGTCTGTTGGACAATACCTCCACTTCCGGTTCTCTGTAATTTTGTGAATCTCCATGACCCTGTTCTGTATAAATGTCTTCAACTTCCGATTAGTTGCTAACCAATGAAGAACTATTTGGCTGTCAGACCATAGGTAGACTGAATGTGCTGGTATATACTTAAACACATGGTTTGTAAGACGGGCTCCAATAACCGCAGCCATAAGTTTGAGTTTCGGTAGTGTCAATTGCTTAAGTGGTGAAACACGAGTTTTCGACATGACCAATGTAGACTGTTTGCCTTTGACGATGTATGCCACTGATCCATAGGCTTGTAGACTTGCATCGCAAAATACATGAAGGGCAGTTGTATCATCTGCTAGTTCTGTCTGGTTCCCTACATTACCGGAAGTGATTTTTATGTCTGCTTTATCAAAGTAGTATCTTTGAAATTTGTTCGTAATTGTACCATTGATATCTTCTGCTATATTCTGCCACTGTGTCTGTATGGCTTCCGGAAGTGGTGCGTCCCATTCGTAATTCTCTTTCCATATGACTTGTAGTAGGAACTTAGCTCTTATCGTTATTGGGCTGAAGAATCCAAGAGGATCATACAATTTCGCCGTTTCTTGGAGTATGGTGCGTTTTGTCATCGGATTGAGCCTATTTATAGATCTCTGGTTCAAAAATATCTGATCATTAATAGCATCCCATCTCATGCCTAGACTCTTCGTAATTTCGTCTGAATCATGTACTATGTCGTCTGCTTTGGAAAGCGCGCGCAAATGACAGCTGTTTGAATTCCAGGAACGCAGATTAAAGCCAACAGTTGACATCAGGTCTCTTGTATCGTGATAATATATTTAATAACCGTGCTTTCATCCGGAAAACTAGAGATAACATTGTCTACATATAAACCGTTTTTCAGTATTTCACTCACCCATTTGTTGTTGTTGTTATCAAGGTGCTTCATAAGTGTACCTTGTAGGATAAACGGTGAACATGTAGCTCCAAAGAGAATAGATTTGAACCTGTAAGTTACCAAATTACTATCTGGATTGGTACTGTCACTTAACCACAGGAATAGGGTGACGTCACGATCTCTTTCGTCAAGTTGCACGTGCAGGAATGCCTTCTCAATGTATGTCGAGACAGCAAATCTGTGTAAGCGAAATCTCATAAGTATATTGGTTAAGTCATTTAATTCCGGGGGTGTCGATTCTAAACAATCGTTCAGACTAGGGGAATCTTTATTCTGGCGGCAACTACAGTCATATACTATTCGGATTGGGGTGGTGGCTGAATATTTTTTCACACCGTGATGTGGGATGTAGTGAACTCTTTTATCTATATTGTCGTCTGTAACTCCCTCGATAAAGCCTCGATTTTCTTGTTCTGAGATAATTTGGCCATACTTCTGTAACATGTTTGTATCTTGTCATAGGCGCCGGTTTGTATTTTCCGTTCTTTTAATAACAATGTTATAATTGTCAGGTAACACCGGATGGTCACGTTTCCATGGTAACTGTGCTGAATAACGTCCGTCTTTGAATTCAATGCATATTTCCTGATATGTTGCCAGGTAGTCGGAGGTAGATTCATCTTCTTTTTCAGGCTGAATACCTAGAGACTCTAACTTCCAGAAACGTTCTAGGTCATGTGTATCTGGCTTAGATATTAATACATTTAATATGCAGTCTGTAGCGGTATCAGTAGAAGAAACCGGAAGAGGACCGGAAAGCAAGTATCCTATCTTGGACTGGACAGCTGTGGGACCATTACCACGGATCACTCTATTACTGACAATATCCCAGTACTTATCTGCACCAATTAGAAGTGATATATTGAAAGTGTCGTCATCTGTAACCAGATGCGCAAGTTTAAGCCCACGAAGATACGGAAGTGCTGTTGTGGCTTGATGTACGTTTCCTAGGGGGACGAAAATAGTTGGGACAATCAGGACATCTATAGCTATCTTTTCTTTGGTATCAGTTAACAAATATACTGTTGCGGTATCAATGTGGCTTACTTTCTTTGAAGATGAACCAAATGCTGCAAGCTCTAAGACTTCTGTTCCCGTTCTTCTGAGTTCGAGTCTTTCTGCAAGTTCCCTTGTTACAAATGACCTCTGTGCCCCTTCGTCAAATAAAATGTTAACATCTGTACAAATGTTACCAGATGCAACTCCAGATGTTACTTTCGCAAAAGCGGTTTTCAACAAAACTTTAGGTATAGAATGTGTAGTGCGGAATGATCACTGGGACCGGAAATGATTTTGGAACCGGAAGTAGCTTGATCTCTTAAACCTTGAGTGTAACTTGGGGCTGTAGCATTCAAATTACTATGTTGGGTTAATAGCTGGGGATTACTGTCACAGATGCTAGTGTGGTGTTTTCGCTGACAAAAACGGCATCGATGGTTCGATTTACATGTAGTTACTTGGTGGCGTCCTAGGCAATTAAAACATAACTTTTTCTCTTTTACAATTTTTTTACGTTCAACAGTATTTGTTACCTTCCTACAGTCATTTGCTAATTGATGGTCGCCGCAAAAAACGCATCTCGGACGTTCCGCTCTCTTTTCATTTGTCGTCTGCTGCTTACGTGCCCCATTCGGATGAAATCGTGTCCCCGTAAGGAATGAAGCGGTAGCGTTATGAACTTCACCTGTATGTAAAGATTGACCTGACTCCAGAATAGCGATCTCCTTTTTCAATGCTTGTTGTAGTTCCGGAAGTTGCCAGTTACTGTTTCCATGGTCACGAGTCATGTTGCGTTTAATTTCAGCAGGAAGTTTCTCTAATACCACAGGGACAAGTAAATTACCGTAAGAGTCTTGACCTTGACCAAGTGACTGCAATCCTCTACTCCATTTTCTCTTGAAAATTTCGTAAACTATTAATGTCAGAGAAAGGACGGGGTAAATCTAATAAACACTGCATGTAAGCGTTTATAATCTTGTGTTCCTGTCCGAAACGTTCTCTCAGTAACGCAACTGCTTGTGTATAGTTTGAATGCGTTAACGGAAATCCCTGAATCACTCTAGCTGCATCGTCGTGGAGTAAAGATCTCAGATATGTGAACTTCTGTACGTCAGATAAAGATACGTTATTGTGCACACTTGACTCAAACGAATCCCAAAATGTCTGCCATTCTAAAATGTTGCCGGTAAATATAGGTAGCGTAAGTTTCGGCAGTTTGTGAAAATGAGAATACTGTCCGTTATGTATAGAAATGTCACTTACATGTCCATCGGAAGTACTTTTGGTCGTGTTACCGGAAGTGTTCTCGGAATGATATGCGATGTTGGCACTGTTATTCATAGGCGGCTCATCTAGCGGGGGATCTACGGGATTGAGCAGCGGCGGTGGTATAACATTACCGGAGGGTTGTCTCTGTTCTGCTTCCAAGTTTCGGATTCGAATCTTTAAATCTAGCATGAAATCTTCTGTTTCCACCATCTCAACTTCGAAATCATCCTCGTCGGTTAGAGTAATAATCTTCTCATTAAGCTCTTCAAGTGCTGCAACTTTAGACTGTAAATTATGAAATATCGTCTGGAACTGAACGCAATCATCAGTAGAATCTTCTAACTTCTGTAAATGTCTGGAAATAACAGCTTTCTGAGCGTCTCTCTTCTTTTTTTAGCTTATTAAGATCCATGTTTGTCTGTAATTTCTCACTAGTTCGTCACGGCACCAAAATGTGGGGTATAGATATAAGCTTCGCGTTGTGTCTTGTTTCTATCTTTTTAATATCTCAATAATATACAAGTAAAGCGGTAGTGACGTTGATATATACGTTGACGTTATCTTGATGCCCGCCGTCAATACGTCGTTGTTGTTCCCGCCTACACATAGCGTACGTCTTCCCGACACTATACATACAAAAGATGCCAAAACATACAAAATGTAGAGGATTATTTTTCTTGTTTTTAAAATGTTTAAAGATATTAGAATTTAAAATTTCCCTTTTAAACAAATTTTATTACCAATTTTATTTTTTAATTAAAATTAACTTTTATTTTTTATTTCTACGACATTTAATTTCTCAAAAAAAATAAATATTTTTTAAAAAATTTTTTTGTAATTGTACTTTTTTTAACCGACAATCTAAACATTTAATTTATTTATGGGTTTAAAGAAATTTTAAAAGGGACTAAATTAGCAAATTATAGTAATAACCTAGGGAGATATCAGACAATTATATGTTTCATAAAAGGTTGCTTAAATCATTGTTTGTTAAAAAAAATTGCTTATTATTTTGTGGATTATTTTGCTTCATTTAATTAATTTTTTTTTATCTAAACAGCTTTTGTTATATTATACGACCTATGAAGCATAAGCACCTTTTAAGTCAAGTGTTTTTGTGGGACAATTCTAAAGGTAATGCAAACAGCAAATTACCAAAATTACCAAACTGTAAAAATAAACCTTTTGTACGAAAGAAGATGAAGGGATTAGATCTTTTTTGAAAATCCAATATGGAGGGGAAGTCCTATTTAGGCCGTTATTCCTTTTGATAATTCTTACCGCTCACCTTTACTGAAATGACTACATAAATTATTGACATTTAAGTATAGGGTTAGATATCATTAGTATTTAAACTCAGCCTTGTCTCAAAATTGAAATACACCATTATGTCTGTGTGGACATAACGGTGTTTGTAATCGTTAAATAAAGGTTAAAATTTATTTTTTAAACTACCGTCAGTTTCTCTTAGCAAATTTTATTGATGACAAGAACGGAGAAACACTAAAGTGCGATATTAGTTTAGATTAGGGAAATGATACATTGATATTGATATATTATCTTTTTCTGTTTGCCTGCAACATTTCTTTTACTTCAAATATATTAACATTGAAATAAGTTGTCCATTTCTTCCTGAAATAACGTCGTTGCCCTCAATTAAGTATCACATTCCCGTTTGATGTTTGATTGCTATGTGCGACTGAATTGTTGTGCGTGTGTGTTGTGCCCGTCTCTCTCTGAAACAGTTTATATTTGAGAAAACTGCGAATATTTAACATAGAGTGGACATTTTTCCCCTTAATTCAGATTCATGTTCAAAGACTTCAAATGAAACAAGCAGCAAATGATCCGCTGTTGAAGTTGAAATTTTTCACAGAAGGACACAGCGTTTACCTATATTAGTTGAATTTGACGATTTAAGTTGAAAAATCTATGCTGAATAAATCTTAACGATATCGGGACTGAATTGTTGAAATTGTAATTTTCTGGCTTTTTCAGAATGGTCTTTGTTGATCTTGCTTTTTATAGGCATCTTTTGTAACGGTCATTAGGGTATATGTTTTACTTACGATAGAATGATCACTTCTGTGTCCGAACGTTACCATAGCAATTGTGAAACATTAATTTTGAAAAAAAATATATACTTTCTGATAATATAGGATCATATTGATATACACTCACTTGTATGTAGACTCTAATCCAATGTAATTACCGTCATGCACCGGTTAACAATTTATTTGTTCAATTGACCAACTGACAAACATGAATAAGGTTAAAATTATAAAGATAAATGATTAAATTCATTATTTATTTGCATTTTTTGAACGACGTACATTTAGCCAGGAAGTTGCATTTATTGTACTTTTTACTGATAAATTTTACAGGTGTTGTTCTTTTTCGCTGATATAACTTCCGTTGTCAACAGCAACAGCTACAGAAGCTTAGTAAACACAGTTTTAAGCAATGTTTCTTTAAAAGTATAAAACATATAGCGATTCCATGTTACTTGTCATCTTTATAAACATTATATGTATTGATTTAAGTATCATATATTGTGCAAACTTTCATAGAACTTAGGCTAAAGAATTGTTGATGTTCGTTTTGTTGATTGATAACATTCTTTGTGTATGAAAATGATCGTTTCTAAACTTCAAATGATAAGTTATCGAATGTCGATCATTGTCCACCGACCGAAACGTACGATTGAACATTGTTCAATCTGTTTTGTGTTCGTTTTCTCAGATTTTGTAAAATTAGCCCTGAAAACGATCAAATTCAGTCAGATTTCATTAGCCTTCGAATAGTCTCATTATTGACATTGTCTTCTGAACCACTATTTTATTTAATGTTAAGGGAAATTATTACATAGACTTTAGATTAAAGATAAAAGTTTTGCATTTAATGAATTATTACCTAAGGATTATTGATAAGGACTTTAGATTTATATTTCAAACTATAACGGTCACTGACTCGACCAAACTTTAAACTTTTGATTTCACGTTTTAAAGAGAAATTAATTGGCAGACGCGGTCATAATTTACGGGAAGTTTATAAGAAGTAGAATAACACTTAAATACTTATTAAATAAATAAACTGTGAACAGTCTTTCTTATTTGTGATTAAAGTTTTATCTACCAAGAAGTAAGGAATTATTCGAAAGTACTGTTGAGTATAGTGGTAAAGCCATACAAAGTTAAACAAAGAAAACCACAATTGACTATGGTTGCTGATTTACGCCATGTCGTATTTCCGCTTCTTCGCCTCAAAATGCGAAAACACGAAGGGACGACAAAGTTGGACTTTGTCGTCTCTTCGTGTTTTCGTTTTTTTGCATTTTCGAGGCAACAAAGCGAAAATACGACAGAAGGAGGGCGAAAGTACGACAAATGACGTCAACAACGTATGAAAACATTAAATTTCCTCTCAGGCGATTCCTTCCTGGTCTACAATCAAGGGAAAATAAAACTTTTTTAGGTTTCTTTATTCTTGTATTAGTGTATGTTGTATCATCTGCATGGACTATTTTCCTTATAATGGTAGCTGGCGACGTACATCCAAACCCGGGACCCTTAAACTCATTACACTCGAGTGACTCGTCTCTTTCAAACATTTCATCACTGTCTTCCTCTTTGTCAAATCTAATGGTTAATAACAGGTACTTTTCTGTCTTACATTATAATGTCCCAAGCATTGCAAACAAGATAGATATCATTGAAGCTGAGTTTGTAAATTTTGACGTCCTTGCTTTTTCAGAAACATGGCTCAAATCTGATACGTCTTCGAGCGAAATTAGGATACCTCGCTTTCATCAACCTGAGAGAAAAGATCGAACCGACAGCTCGTATGGCGGGGTCATTCTTTATGTAAAAGACACACTGTATTATAAGCGTAGATTTGATCTAGAACCCCCAGGTCTAGAGTGCATATGGATTGAACTTATGACTTCACCCTCAAAGCGAATTCTTTTAGCAATTTTCTATTGCCCTCCAAACGCTAGTGTTTACCACACGAATTGAATCGAGGACTCTCTCAGTTTGGCTCTCGATTCGGGTATAACCGACATTATTGTGACAGGTGATTTCAACTTTAATGATTCAAATCCTCATATGACAAGAACGCTTCAATCTCTCTGCTATCAATTCAATCTAGAACAACTAATAAACAATCCGGCTCATTTTACAGAACACTCCTCTTCGATTCTTGATCTTTTTTTAGTTACCTGTAGCCATAATGTTGTCATTTCCGGTGTAGGAGAACCAGTGTTTGATCAGAACCAGCGCTATCATTGTCCAATTTACGCATTGTTTAATTTTTCTAAACCATCTGCAAAGGCGTTTAAGCGAGAAATATGGCTATATGACCAAGGAGATTTTAATTTACTTAGAGATAAAATCAAACTTATTAACTGGGACCAATTTCAAGATAATAATATCAATAACTACACATGTTCGTTTTCCAATAAACTACTTGAGCTCGCAAAAGAATGCATCCCAACAAAAACCATAAAAGTAAGGCCTAACGATCCCCCTTGGTTAACAACACATATAAGGAAATCAATTTTAAAACGTAAGAAATTATATCGAAGAGCAAAACACACTAATATCCAAACTCATTGGGAAAAATTTAAAAAGGTCCGTAATGAAGTAGTTGCCTTAATTCGGAATGCCAAAGAAAACCATATCCAAAAGCTTGCAGAAGCATTAAAAATGAATCTTTTGCCTCCAAGGACTGGTGGAATCTTATCAAAGGTTTTATCTCCCCTTCAAACAAACAAGTAATCCCTCCTCTAGTCGACACTGTTTCGGACTCTTTGGTATTTGACAACAAAGCCAAATCTAACCTATTAAACATTTTTTCTGTAGTCAATCCACACTTATAAACTCTGATAAAGACTTGCCAATAATTAACTTTGACGAACCACAAAACAAACTCGAAATTATAAACATAACTCCACAAGATGTAGAAGATGCCTTGAAATCTTTGAAAATCAACAAAGCAACAGGTCCTGATGAAATTAGTAACCGTATTTTACGGGAAACAGCATCGGAATTAAAAACTCCACTATCTTCTCTTTTTAAATTTTCTCTTCAATGTAGCCAGGTTCCCTTGTCTTGGAAGGAAGCTCATGTGTGTGCTGTATTCAAGAAAGGCGACCCTTCTATGCCAAATAACTACCGTCCAATATTTCTATTATGCTGTCCTGAAAAGGTTTTTGAACGTGTTGTATTTAAACATTTATATAATTTCTTTCGGGATAACAATTTTCTTTCCACTTTACAGTCCGGTTTCACACCAGGCGACTCATCTGTCAATCAGCTTACGTCCCTTTATAATACATTTTGTAAAGCTCTAGATGACGGGTTAGAAATCAGGACAGTTTTCTTTGATATCAGCAAAGCTTTTGATAAAGTTTGGCACAAAGGACTCATTTTTAAATTAAAAACTGCTGGTCTGGATGGACGCCTTCTTGCATGGATTTCTGACTACCTCTCAGATCGTCGTCAAGCTGTAACTCTTCCTGGTACAAGGTCAAATTGGTCAACTGTTAATGCTGGAGTTCCTCAAGGCTCCATCTTGGGTCCCTTGTTGTTTCTGGTATATATAAACGACATAGTCGATAATCTAGGTTCAGATGTTCATTTATTTGCTGACGATACAAGTCTCCATATCATCGTAGACTATCCACAATCAGCTGCCAATATTTTGCAATCAGATATTAATAAAATTTCAGTTTGGGCTTCTCGTTGGCTAGTAACCTTTAATCCATCAAAATCTGAAACTATGGTCATTTCTCGAAAGTCTCAAAAACCGTTACATCCTCAATTATTTATGAATGACACTCCGATATCGTCTGTAGCCTATCACAAACACCTTGGTGTTACCTTTTCAAACGACGGTTCGTGGCATATACATATCAATTCTATTAAAGAACGAGCTTGGAAGAGAATCCACATAATGAGATCATTTAAATTTCAGTTAGATAGAAAATCCCTCGAAACCCTATACCTTACATTCATCAGACCTTTACTAGAGTATGCAGACGTATTATATGACAATTGTACCCAATATGAAAAAACAGAACTAGACAAAATCCAAAATGAAGCAGCTCGAATCGTTTCTGGGGCTACAAAACTTGTTTCTCTCCATGAACTTCAAAAGGAAGTACCCTGGGAAACTCTCCATACTCGAAGAAAAAATCACAAGCTAATACTTTTTTACAAGATGACTCACGATCTCACACCAAATTATCTTTCGTCTGTAGTCCCGCCATCCGTAGGAAATACTTCAAGATATAACTTACGTAATGCCGAGGACATCCAAACCGTACGCACAAGAACAACGCTTTATGAAAATTCCTTTTTGCCGTCCGTAATACGGGTCTGGAATGAACTTTCCTCTGAAATTCGAAATTCTTCATCACTATCATCTTTTAAATACAAATTGAAACATAATCTTAAATGTCCAAATTATTTTTACATTTGGGAATAGAAAACTGCAAGTTCTACACACACGGCTTCGCAGCGGATGTAGTTCACTTAATCACCATCTTTTCAGAAAAAAAACATTTCTCAGTCAGAACTATGTAGCTGTGGTCTTAGTACCATTACTTCTTTATTTGCCCACTTTATAATGGAATAAGAGAAAGTTTCATGAACACCTTATCAAACTACTGTAATATAACGTTGCACACACTACTACATGGCGACTGTAACATGAGTAATAATACTAACTGTAATATTTTTCTTATTGTTCAAGATTATATCAGCAAAAGCAAGCGATTTACTTAAGATACCCTTCTTTTATCAATGCCATACTGTTAGTGCCGTCTTGAAATATCTTCTTTCTCTGCTATCTTATTTCTTCTTTTCCTCTCTTTTTCAGATAGTTGATTATTTTACAAAACCTTCTACGAACTCATATGTTTTGTATATAATATAAAATTCATTCTTATTACATAATTACTCATTGTACTTTCAAGCATATCCATGTACATACATATACACACTGCCAATATTTAGCAAATAAAAACTAGGATAAGACCTATATAAGCATCAGCTTTCGGTTCTGATCCTTTTTCATTCATTTCATGTGTTGTAAAGTTCTGTTTGTAAATTGTAAATGTGTATACTTGTTTGAAATAAACTATGTTTAAACTAAACTAAAAGAAAGTACGACACATTAAATCTTTCGTATAGTTCGCATTCCATCTTTGGTATTTTCGCTTTTTCGCGTTCAAAATACAAAAATGCAAAATCATAAAGAGACGACAAAGTATCACTCTGTCGTCTCATCGCATTTTTGCCTTTTCGCATAGTTACATTTTCGCTTTGTTACATTTTCGCTTTTTCGCATTTTTAAATTTTCGCATTGGTGCATTTTCGCTTTTTCGCATTGTTACATTTTCGCATTGTTATATTTTTGCATTTTCGCTTTCCGGATGTAAATGCGTTTGGAGACATCAACAAACGCCGCCATCTTGGAACGAAAAACGTATGTTTTTTATTATAACTTTTTTGTTTGAAATGACTGTAAAACAGATATGTGTATCACACGCTACACTATTTTCCGCTTCGTTCGGTATATGTTGTTTGCACAACTATTTTGTAAAACAAAAGTTATAGCGAACTTGCAACTGTATAAGATAGGTTGTATTCAAGTAGTCGTATAATTTAAAAGTATCACCCGCTCCTTACACATGTTAAAGAATTAAATAATATAACGTTAAGGCTTTCAGATTGTTTTGAATCAATTAATGCAACACTTATAAATACAGTAATTTGTTCAGATTATCAGTTTATTTTGCTGACGGGTGTGACATAATATTTACGATAAAGGCACTGCCCGCACACATCTTAAAATAGATATGTTTAAGATTGAGGTTTATTTTCACAGGAAAACATGTTATGATATGTACAATGAATAGTGAACTGGAGAATTTCGCAATGCAAACATATTCAAATCAAATTATCCGTCAATTAATCGCGGTCTTCGATTTTTTTATTAATCATGCGGGTTATTATGTATGTTACTGCTGTACCTATAAATATAATGATGGCCTTAACATTGTAAAAGTCCGTACATCTATTTATAGAAGTAGTTTTAGTTTAAACGGTCATTTTTATTAAATAAGGAACTGGAGAATTTTACAGGAAATGAAATGCAAACATATTCAAACAATTAATTGCACTCCTTATAATCTTTACAAAAAGTTTTAAGTAAGCCATTTTTACGAATCGTTATATTATAGTATTATTCATTCTGTACACCGGTCTTACTGACTCTATATTTGTAAGACCGATGTGTATACAATGTATTATTAATTTATTCTTATTTTGAAATTGTCTTTTTCGTAGGTCTCTCCGTTTTTCTTTTTACGGCCCTGATTGCACTTATGACATTACATTTTTACCGTAAATATTTAAATAGACCTAATTCATAACTTTAAATGTCGCTTTTATGTTGACGTTGTGCGACAGCCAAAGTTCATGATGAACAATGTCTTTTGTCTAGATATGTCCTAAAAACACCTTATGTAACCCTTGTATCCCTGTATCCCTTGTCATATGGGGGTGAAACATAATTTTGATTTTGAGCCATATATACTTTTGTCTGCCCAATTATAATTGATATTCAATTCTGGTAAAAACCAATAAACAATTGAAAAGTTTATCAGAATATCTGGTCACCAGATGTCTACTAGTTCATCTTCACTTCCTGCAGTTCTTGCTTGGACGCCCTTTGATGCTTTGCATCAATGCTTTTCTTGTAAAAGTATGTAACGGGTTAAAATACACTCAGATGGCGTGTTACGACAACAATTGTCATTATTGTGAGCTTTTTACTTCAGTTTAACTTTAAGAAAAACATATAATCGATCAAATTAGACATTATATACTTATGTATCTATAGCCTACATTGTATCGACGAAGATAATCACGTGAATAATTATTAAACTTAAACTTCAAAAATTAAAAATGGTATACACGACGGAGTAATTGCTTTTCAACTGAATCTTAAATAAAACTGTTTTGTTACTTTATTAAAAGAGATTATAATAAAAAACGCAAAACATATAAATACAAAATATACAGTGCGCAAAAAATGTGCTTTGGTGGGAAGCTTGCGGAGCTTAGGAAAAGTAATCCACGTGAGATTTTAAAATATTTTAAAGCTACTAATAAGTCTTGTCAAAATGATATAACTGGCGAACATTATTAGAGTTATGTTTCCGATTTGATTAATAATATTCCGACAACGGTTATAAATGAGGACGAGAGTTCAGGTTATTTCTAAATATATGGGGACAAGGTTATATAATACCGATCCACAAAAAGGGAAGTAAAAATGACACGAACAACTATAGGGGTATTACACTTTTGAGTTATCTTGGGAAATTATTAAGTGCTAACAGATAGGGTTGAGAAATGGCTCAACAGTTACACTTTTCTATCTGACGCCCAGTTCGGCTTCAGAAAGGGTCACAGCAACGTAGATGCTATATTTATTTGCACTACATAACCTCATAGAACATGTTCATTCTCAAAGGTCACGTTTGCCATGTGTATTTGTAGATCTACAAAAGGCAGTTGACTCCGTTTATCGACAGACACTTATGTTTAAATTGTATTATCTTGGGTTGGATGGAAATCTCTTAAAAATGTTTAAGTCTATATATAATAAAGTTATGTCTTGTGTTAAACATTCTGACTCCTGTTATGTTTTTTTCTTCAATATTTCCATTGGATTGAGACAAGGACTTAATAATTTGCCAGTTATTATTGCCCCTTTTCTTGAAGATTTGGAACATTTCCTGCAAGGATCCAATAAATCAGAATTATCTATTCATGATATGTATGATCTAAATCCTATTTGCAGATGATATGGCAATTATTGGAGATTTGGGGTTTTACGTCTCAGGAGATAAAACGTGTACACCTAATATACTGTCAAGCTACTTTTGGTGTAAAATTAAGTACAAGTAATGTGTCGGTGTATGTGGAATTAGGAAAGGTAACCGTTATTTATTCATATAATAAAGTATTGGTTTATTTAGATTGGAATAAGGATTCAGGAACTAGTTCCCTATTCCTTATTCGAAAAAGGAATAAGGAACTGATTGAGTCTGGAAGATATGGTCGAAGCTGTGTAGAAAGTCACGGAAGAGAACTTATCAATTCTGTGATTCTAACGAGCTCGAATACGAGTATAATTTTGTTTTAACTGATGCAAATTTTCGTATACAATAGATTAAGCATATAATTTCATGATCGGCATTGTATTGCCAAATTTATAAAACAATCTAAAAGCCACCAAGTGTAGCGTGTACCGAGCTGCTGATTATTAATCTTGTGCTACAAAATAAAATTACATTATTCTTAAATACAAATATATAATTTTTCTTGGGACACTTATCCGGAATGATTTGAAAATATCAAATATAAATTGTTCTTGTGGTTTCTTAACCTTTTGATAAGGTATTAACTTATAAAAAATAATTCCAGAAATAATAAAATGCAAAATAACAATCTGCAACCAATTATCAAATTATCCGAAATATATATTTCAAGAAGCAATTAAAATCTATTCACACTTACTGTCAAACAAACTATAATTTATATTCTTAAACCTCACCTTATTTCTTACTTAAATATTTCAAATCAACAATTTTTTTTATCTCAAATAAACGTTCAAAAGCCAATTCTTTAAATAATATCTTCAAAATAAAGTGTTCCCTATCAAACATTTGCCCAAGAGGTTTTACTGAAGCAATAAAGTATTTTTAGCACCAGATATCTAAGATGTCTGGGTACTAGTAAATGCAATATCACTTCTATCCAACTCTTACAAAACAACAGGCAGGCTAACTATTTCACTCTCAAAATATTTCCTGAAGCGGCAAAGATATTTTTAGCACCAGATATCTAAGATGTCTGGGTACTAGTAAATATAATTAAAACTTCGATCTTAACGGTCCGGAGCCAAACCAAAACTAACCAAAAATATTTTTCTTAAAATAATTTATGTGAAAAGGAATTTTACAGAAATCATAAAACGTCCTCCGTACCAGATATCTGAGATTTCTGTGTACCAGTAAGTATTTACGATTTCGTTTCTACTCTCCCACGGACAGGACCAGACTGAATTTTAGTGTGTGTGTGTGTGTGTGTGTGTGTGTGTGTGTGTGTGTGCGTGTGTGTGTATGCGTGTGTGTGTGTGTGTGTGTGTGTGTGTGTGTGTGTGTGTGTGTGTGTGTGTGTGTGTGTGTGTGTGTGTGTGTGTGTGTGTGTGTGTGTTTGCGTTTGTTTACCCTCGCCACCTAACACTGAACACGCTCTATTTATATGCTTGTGAAGCATCATCTCCGCAGTGAATAAAAAGACAATGATTTTGATAAATAATAAAACGTTTCTTGATTTCTTGAAACTGATTTTAATTAAACCTTATAAGGGTCTGTCACTTGAAGTAAAGTTCCATACAAAGTATTGTGAGTAAACAAGTAATTCAAAATATAAACGCTTTGGATGATTCTATTTGAGGATAAAACAACTAAAATGCCTACTTTTCCTATCTTATTAAATTTATGAATGAATTTGTATTTTTCTTTTTGGATGCAAACGGGGAGGAAATCAAATTAACTTTAAAGTACATTTCCGCCACGTTACCCACGCCTCCGACTTCATGCGCTCCGCATGTTTCTAATCAAACGTCTAAGATTATACAATGAAAAGGAATCATTCGTTTAAGCCCCACAAAAATACTATTACATATATAATTATGTAATCACAAACTAAACAAAAACAATCTCAGTCACGCTATTTAAAACAAACTCTAAAAATGTGTCCTTAAAGTTCTATTCACATTATTCACAAATGTTCGTATATCTGTATTAATATTACAAAAACTTGAACTCATTCTATTTTATCTCAAATTATTCCTCGATACTGTTACTTTGCCATGATATTTACGGTTGTGAATTTTCAAATATGAATTTTTCTTAAAAGTGGTCCCAAACATGTTACATTGTTTTTTCTTTGTGCGAATAACATCTTTGTCTGTTGACATGTTTCACATGCATAAACATAACATCTTACATCGTTTTGAAGCCCTGGCCAGAAAATCTTTGCCACATATTATTGAGAGTTTTTCTTATACCTAGGTGCTTTGGATATGTGTTGTGATTATTTGCCAAAACTATATGTCTTAATTCACAAGGATTAATTGCTTGCCAATAAGCAACTATAGAACCTAATGTTTCCCATCTTCTAACTAAACGATTAACACGAATCTCTAATTTTGACCACTGACCCCAAAGAGATTTCAAAAAGAAATATTTATTTATGATCTCCTGATGTTCTAGTCTGTATCCATTTTCTATCGTTGTTTTTATCAACTGTATATTTTCATCTTCCTCATGTGCACAAAAATTATCTGTATTCTGATCTTAATCGTGAAAACACTGTCCTGAAATTCTAAATGGTAACCATTGCCAAATTGTCTAAATTGTATTTCACTTGAGCTGTCAGTATTTTCAAAATTGTGTTTTCTATTTAGGCAAGTATATTGAATATGACCTTTTTCGCCACAATTAAATTAATCCCGAGTATCAGTTGAATATGTTCTGGTTGAATCTCTGTTATTGAAAGTATTTCATTGATTCCTATACCTAAATTTCTTTTGTTCTGTGCTGTCATAATCTTTAGATATTTCTTCTTGGAAAGAATCAAACCTTTTGTTTAGTTCCTCAACGGATCTGGTCAACTTTTCTAAAGCACTTTTGTCTTTCTTATTGTTTTTGGCTTCATTGGAATTTAAAAATCTATAATTACCCTGCTTTTCAAAATGTTTTCGTTCAGCCCGATAAAAAGATTCGTTTTGCTTAATATATTACAAAATTGCAACAATCGAAGGTCTGCTGTGAATGTATCCCGTGAGTATCTATGTCATTTAAATGGTAACCATAAACTCATTTTCAGTTTAAGTATGTTTTACCTAGGTGCCTCAAACCTTTAGGACAGCCTCTACACGTTTTCAAATCAGTCGGTGGAGCCACTTATTTGTATAATTAAGGCATGTCTGTGCAGGCTAGACGCTTGAGTTTCAGGAAATCGAAGGTATATCGTTCATATACAAAATTAAATTCAAGATTAATTGTTAATTCAGGTCCGTCGCAGGAATGGGTGATCTAGGATTGGATATAAGAAGGGTTTGAAATTTAAGCCAGGCATCGAGTCCGGGATTTTACTTATAATATACAGCAATTATCACTTAAGTATCATAAACACGGATATGCTTATTATTCACTGTGTATGGGTTATACTTATATGGTCGCAAATCCTCGAACGTCTCATTTATCGTGGTAAGCGTAGACATTTCGAGTAAAACAAGTTAGGATGACGTTTTACTAAGACCCTTCAATAATTTTGTAAAGCAATTTGCGGGTGCCTGTATCCGACATCATGACATAGTAGAAGTGCATCCACTTTTACGGGATAATTGTATTTAAGGTAAGATTGGTGACCTAAATCCGGTACCCTTTAATTTGTGTAACACATAAATTATATCAAAACTGCAATTTATAAAATTCATAAAAATATAATAAGCTTATTTTTGTTTATAAATTGGGTTTCGTATCGAGCTTTTCTTTTTTTTGGTGTCAAGACAACCGAAATGTGTTTTCTAAGTGTTAACCTCTGTCACCTCTTTTGTGGCGAAATCGAAATTTGCGTAAGAAACTCCACCAGCATGTCATCCGAACATGTCTTTAAGGACGTGTAAAGTTTATTTTTTCGGAACCGTTGTAGACATAACATTGATCAGTGCACTTAAGTAAAGTCATGTGAATGTACAATACAGTATACTTATTGACCATAGTCTATGCAGTGATACGTTGTAGTGAAGTAGTTGCGCGCTCGTCTTTCAATCAAATCTGGTTCAAATCCCCGCAGTTCTATTTTTTTGAGTAATCATTTAAACCCAAATAAGAAACTTGTCTAAAAATATGTTATCTTAATTTGTTATTATGACACTATGAACTCTAAGGCTTAGGCATTTTTCCCCTTAGTGCATGATTCATGAAATATTCATAGAGGTCAAGCAGACAATGGTATATGCCAAATAAAGAGGCATAGTATTTTCCACAAAAAATAAGTTTTGTCTTCCTATACATTAGTCTAGTTAAGACAGGGCAATATAAAAAGGAGAAATATACAAATTGATGTTACATGCCAATTATCTAAGCTCATTGCTTTTTAGTTTCACATAATAAAATGTAAATGTGATTTCCTAAATAAGTCTATATAAATCAGGTAATCCGCGGGGTGGGGAAAATTTTGATCTCATGAAGTACACCTCCTCAGTATAACTTATATTTCTGCCAATAAGTTTTAATAAACAAAGTGGACATAAAATTTTGAAATTCATACAATGACTTATTGTGACAATGACATTGGCCTGAGAAATATCAAAACTAGGCTCTAAAGTTCGTCTAATTATGCTTAACATCTCATTTCTCCCAACATTTCCTTCCACTGATTCAAAGGATATAAACCGAACACAAACACTGCTGACAGACGAACGGACATGTGCATTACACTATACGACAAATCTTTTTCGGGGGGTATAAAAAATTGAAAATCATTATTCTAAAAGAATATTACAAAAAAATGTTAATAAAGTTCTAAATGATCCAGTATGAAGATTTACATAGTTAAAAAATAATAATATTTTGTTTTAGAACATTTATTATCTGCTATATGAAAACATTAGTATGTGATATCATGTATCTCACATCTGCCAATTACATTCATATATAATTCATTTGTGGTTTGTTGTTATATCTAAATATATTAGTACACTACCAACATACATGTATTTTTATTGTATTACACACCTTCTATTACATTGCAACATTACGTAATTATCGATGATTGCGTTCTGGACCAAATACTGCTATTAAAGTGATGATGAAACATTCAGTCATTATCTTTGAATATCGATCGTCCCTTGTCTGGAGAAGAATAGAATTCACGAAAAAATCGTCATATATTTTTTAAATGAGCTATAAATTTGACTATAAAAAGTAAGTTATTTCAAAATGCAGTGTACGAAAAAAAATATCAGTTTAGTGTGTTACATAAATGAGTAAACAAATTTTAATAATGAAAATATTAAACTCAAACCTTTTCAGGATGTACATTTTAAACATTTTAAGGGAGCATATTTTATCAAAGAATTTGAATCTTATTTTTTAAGTTAATTATCTTTTTATTATTCTATATTTTGTTCGCCAGTGTTATCCATTTGATCCAATTATGAACTAAGACTGCTTCAAAGAAAGTGTAGGCGGAATCAATAACGCATAAATGTGTACGCAGTATCTTGATTTGTTTGAGAGTGTACGCAGTATCATAATGTCTATTTTCTGTGAATTGTTCGTTTTAAGACATTTTTCATACAAAGGAAAAATAACAAAGATTGAAATTATATTAATGGAACAGGTTCTACAATAAAATAACTTCAAGCTGTGTGAAACTTTCAGTTTAATCGAAAATTTCTTAATTTCTTTAACATTTCAACGCCGGGTGTACTCAGTATCCAGAATCAAAATCGCATTCAACGCGAAATACTGACGAGAAAGGGAAGACTTGTGTCACGGCATTTGGAATATTGAAACTAGAAGTAAGGACATCTTCTTTGCAAAAGAAATTAAGTTCAATTCTATTCTGATTGCTTTACTTGACTTATTTTTGATCAAAATACCGGTTGAGAAAGTGTTCGCGGTATCAGAATTTTGAGGATGCGCGCATGGTATGCCCCCCTTGAAAAATCCGTGTCTGTATTGTATTCATCGACTAGCTAAACATAATGACAGATTACTTGTGTGTATTGAGAGTGTCTATTTTTTATTTTAGATTTGTCAGAAATGTTTTAACATCCATGCACTAATTGCATCAAAATTGCAAATGAAATTTTAGATAAATAAAATATATAAAATGTTTTCACACATTTAATTAGTCAGAGTCATTATGATAAGGCTATCTTTTCTTTTCAACCGCGCTTAATAACGGCATATGTATTAAAAACCCGGCAACAATATATCAATATGCAAGAGCGTTATCTACAGAAAGAAAAAAAAAGCAATTATGTTTCGTTCAAATTTATTTTGCAGGTATATAATAACAGAAAAAAATACACGTATGTGCTATATTTAATTATTATATCGCCCCCTTTGATTGTGTTAAATCGTATTCCCCTCGTGAATACAACTTTACACATAAACAAGTCAATCATTACAGTAAATTTAGGTTATATGTCCTTAATAGTCTATCTATGTACAAATATCTATTTTTGTTGGATCCATATTAATGAATGATTAATTAACCCTATATACTCGTAATGTGTCTTTGTAATGAAACATAACAAAGTCAAATATTACAAAGAAGAAGTTAACTCAAGATTCACATTGAACAGTAATCAAACAAAAACTGTTCTTCAATCGTTTGTTTGCAACATTGTGAAAATTGTTTGTCTTTAGTGTAAAAATGACTAACATTTTATTTAAACAACATATATAAGACAACAAAGCATAGTCAAGAACAAACGCTATGCATTTCACTTAATTATCATTTGAAGCTCATGAGAAAAAATATTTCAGAAATATGTACTAAGATTTTAGAAAAAAGAAAAATGGTTAAAGATTCAAGTCATATAATACGTGTTATGTGCGATTAATGACTGATTTTTCAGTATTATCAACTACATTTCTACTGCATTACTAACGCAGTAAGGGCTATTAATGCATATTTTGACCACTTTTTGGTAATTTACGTGGGTTGTAAGTGCCATTGATAATTGTGTAAATTGCTTCCTCTTGGTTATTTCACAGTATTTTACATTCAAATATATTTTCAAAATTTTCATGAAAATTAGCATGAATCTGGAGGCGTGCTGCTTTAAAATTAATGTAATAGTACCGATAATTGGAAAAGAATTTGCTCACAGTATTATAATCATTAAAATATGTACTTCAACGTTGCATAAACGTTAGGTTAAACACATACCCGGGAATGAAACACCTTAAGTCTTTCAGACTTTAACATTAAGTAAAGTAACAATATATATGTACGTAACAGAAATAATGAAATTGCAAAAAATAAATTTGTGTTATATTATCGGGTTGTTTTTTGTTGTTGTTTTTTTTTAAAGAAACAGAAGGAAACAATATAAACTTGAAATGAAATAGCTTGAGAAATCTGAAATTTATTATGGGTTAAGAAATTCACAGAATTTATGGAAGAACGATCCTGTGATGCTTTCTTACTCCGTTTCCATATCTTTGAAGAATCGATTTTCTTCTTTTTGATATCGTTCATCTTACTTTTTACTATTTCTTGTCCGTCCTCTGCTTTGTTGCTTATTCCTTTTTCATAATTTGCAGCGCTTTTTGATGCTCTTCTTCTCCTATAGGGTTATATTCCTTTGTATCAATTTTGCAAGTTTGACTGAAACATCTATTGGTTTGCTCACTTTAAGTAGACTGGTCGGATGAGTTTTGTTTGCGTCTGGGTTTGTATTCGTCTATGTTTTCCTCAGATTCCTTCATGTATGAACTTGCTTCCATAGAAAAACCCGTTGGACTGTTAACTTTGAAATACTTCTTGGCATCTTTCTCTTTTGCAACAATGTTGCTTTCACTTTTGTCATCTTTATCCTGAAATGTACATTTATTTGCAAAGTGTTTGTTTGAAAAATAAAATCATCTTATTGAACAAAGAAGTTGCCAACATATTCCTTAAATGAGTCCTGTTTTTTCAGGTAAGGTGGTATTATATATAATAATAATTATCCATTTACCTCAAAGTGGTTCATTATTGAGCAATGCCATAATTCAACTATTTAATTTAATAAACTGTTCTTATTTTATTTCTTACATATCAGACAAGCGTTTCAACTGTTCACAACACCCACTTCTCATGTAAAATTAGTTATTACGGCGCATATTATAACTGAATTACGTGCTTAGGATGACGACATTTCGCAGCTATGAATGAAGTTGTAAATTCATACGCTTCTGTACGAAAAGTAAGTAGGCAAAACAAAAATAATGAAATAAAAAGAAACGTAACAGACAGGTGTATCAGGAAATCGAAAGCGGTTACTTGGAAGATCATCATTTACGCTCGTACAAGATAATCTGGTCTTTACCGGCAGCTAGTGTGAGATAATTCGAAACAATTAGCAATTCTTTTTCAGAAATCTGCAAAACTAGTTCATTTAATATAATTGAGCAAGTTACTGTGGGAATTGTTTATCTCAAAGCATACACACACACATATGTATTTTTAAACAAGACATACTTCCATGTGTTCAAATAACGGTGTTCCATTGAAGTTTATGAACATAAACTTTTCTGAAGTGGTAGAATCATATTCAGGATTCCTTTCTGTCAGATATTTTAGGAGTTTTGGCCGTGCAATGTTACCATAAAAAGTTAATTCTTCAAATGTTTCTTTTCTTAGACAAAGATTAATCCTTTCATCATTAATAACAAACAACGTTCCTTTTCCTTTGTTATTTACTTCGTGAGCTTCACAATACCCTGCTTGTGTGACCGACCATACTATTTTTTTCGCAACCTGACATTCGTTTGCTATAAGTTCTATAACAAAATTCATGTACATGTCATAGTCATTTCGACGAATTGGCATGAAATCTAAATGTAGATTTTCTTTTGCATTTTCAATGATATATTTTTCTGTTATACTCCGTTTAGGCTGTTGAGTTTGTGACTGATCTTTCTTTCGTTTTTTATTTTGCTCTCTATAGGATTCGTTTGATTGAACCGAAGTGAGCGTTTCATGACGATCGGATATTTCATTTCTAGTATACAAAGAACAGTATTGACAATGGGGTAATTGGAAACGTGTTGTTTCACTTGATCTGACATATAATTCTCTCCCGCAATTAGAGTTGCCTGGTTCTTCATCATTATGCAATGCCATAAACTGCTGTAATGAAGTGTTGCTCCTAAATGTTGGCTCAAATTTGCTCGGAAGTAAAGCAGCATAACGTTGTTTTTTTTCTTTCATAGGCGGATTCCTTATAGAAAAAAGAGATAAAACTCCCAATTGATTATAAAATACCAAAACATATAAATGATTCATATTGTCTTAATGGTTTATAATTACTTTGCCTAAAATAAACGATAATATAACTGAACACTATAATCAATTTTGTTTGTTATATCTGAACAACCAAAGATGATTAAATTTACTGAAAGATCATTGAATGTCAACAGCACAAGACTGAGAAATTCTCAAAGGGCCCGTTTTACTAACATTTCGTAAGATTTTCGTTAGTATTTTCGTAACTTTACGCTTACGTTTAAACTTACGTAAATCGTTAGTGTGTTAAAAATAACGTTCGTAAGTTTTTTCTTAAACTTACGTTAAAATAGTGCGTAACTCTTCAAAGAAGGTTTTTAAAATAAGTAAATAAGGAGGCGTTTTGGTAATATTTGATGACCGCAAAACATTTTTTTTTAAAAAGGCTAAACTGATTTGTTGTAGTCATCTACGGACACTCAGGAATGTTGCTCAGTAATTCGTATTTGAAGTGCATATTGTGCACACGGCAATCCATCACATAGTGGTTTCTCTCGATTTTAAATAAACACATTTATAGAGTAAAAAGGAAAACCCCATAATATGATCCATCATGGAAGATATTTAAAGGTGGTTTTTTGTTTGTTTGTTTTTTTGAGAGGCGAAAAAACTGTTATGTCCGCAAGTGAAAATGTGGATTTTTTTATCATTCTTATATGAAATATTAAGCTTATTCACGTAACTTACATTTTTTAATTATTGTTTTTTCTATTTATTTATTTCTATTTTATTGATTGATTTTATGCCTATCAAGTAAAGAAAACTCCTTTTAACGATTTTACACTAAAACATGCGAAAAATATGCGATGACACAAAAAACGCCACATGCAAGCAAAAGATATTAACGATTTAAGTCATCATTGCAGTGTAACTATAAAGTATTTTAGTGAAGAAGTGATATCTGAATATCTGCAATAAAAAAACTGAAACAGATATTTTAATGTACGTACATTTGCAAATCATACAATTCAATGAGCATATAAAATTCATCATCATTTTGAGATCCTCTCCTATTCCGTCTTCATTTACTTGATACAGTATTAAGCAAATGAAATTTACTCAGTTTCAGTTAATATTATATCGAGGGTTAACCGCAAGACTGTTGTTAGTCCTTCTTTATTTCATATAAGTTACTGCAGTTTTGCGGGCAACCCTCGATATGTCATTTATAAAATTCTCAATAAACCTACATATAGCATCAAAAGCTCGTGAAGTTAAAATAATATAGAACACTTAATAACTGATTTATAATACTTTGGGTCGATATCAACCACGACCAAGGGCGGTATGGGATACAAATATATTTTTGGAGAAGAAGAAAGTAATTAAAAGACTTTCGTCTTATAGCTGATAGGACGACTTCCATGTTCGTATATGTTTTTACTAAATTTAATTTTAACACAGATCTATATTTAGCTCCATGTCCGTAAAGCCACATTATCCTTTTCTTAGACTTTCCTTTGCAAGAACTGATTTCACCATTAAAATACGTATATTACCAATCACATCTGTCTCTTAAAATCTCGCTTTCCTACTATGCTATTATTCATAGACAATGTCAGTCTTACTTACGTAAGTTTTAAGTCAACACATTTTAAGCGTAACTTTACTTAAAAACTTCTTACTTACGCACATTTTAGTAAAACGCTTTTGCGTAAAAAATCAGACGTAAGTTAAAACTTACGAAAATCTTAGGCGTAAGTACGTTAGTAAAACGCTGCCAAGATGATTTTAAATTTTAAAAAATCACATAACTGAACAGTTTTTGCGATTCCGTCAAAATTATATGGAACAGCTATGAATACTTTTGAATGACGTCATATATTCTTTTAAAAAAATGTTACGCTTGGGTTATCGCGTTAATGAAAATTTGACAGTTTAAGTAGAGCTTTAGGATGTTATATTTGCGTAGCTTAATTATCAATGAGCTCAAAATTGGTAATTTTTGAAAATCAAGCTGATTGCTGGTTGTCTAGTTCAGCATTTGAAAATAATATCAAACAAGAGGGTCCAGAGGGCCCCGGATCGCTCACCTAAAAAGTCACAGTGGAGCCCCTTTCCACACAAGAAGCACAATTTGAAAACAAGGCACAGCTTAATCTAAACATTTTTTGTACTCCATCACCAAGGAAATTTTAGTGTAAAATTATTTCAAAATTGAATCAAAGGTTAAGATGTTGTTAAAAATGTGTTTCCTTATTTAAGAGGACAACTAGATGACCTTACATACTAGAAATCAAAGCACGACATCTTGTGATTTTTGAGGAGAAGAATTTTTAATATTTTCATAAATAACTTTAAATAAAACTAATGAGGCCCCTGGTGGACCCCTTTTGATCTCAGGAGAATGATTTGAACAATCTTCACAAATGACTATGGAAAGCCATGGCTGTCTGACATTGTTCTTTTACATTTTATGTAACCATTTGGATAATATATAAGTTCACTTCGATTATATATGAATTGAAAACACCTTCTTATTTAACCGGAATCCATTATATTAATCCACAGTTACAATATATGAAAACATACCGTCAGTGTATGAATCCGAGTAAGCAATATATAAGTTGATTTTCTCAATATATGATTCCAATTCTTCAATATATGGTACCAAAGTAGCCATGTATGGAATCAGTTATCCTTATATGAAACCGAATTATCAATATATTAATTCATTTTTTAATATATGTAACCAACTATCAATGTATGGAACCAAGGTAGAAATATATAAGTTGATTATCACTTTATATGATACCAACTATTCAATATATGGTACCAAAATAGCCATATATGGAACCAGATATCCTGATATTAAACCGAATTATCAATATATTAATTCATTTTTCAATATATGGAACCAATGTATCAATTAATGAAACCAAAGTAGAAATATATAAGTTGGTTATTACATTATATGATACCAATTCTTCAATATATGGTACCAAAGTAGCTATATATGGAACCAGATGTCCTGATATTAAACCGAATTATCTATATAATAATTCATTTTTACAATATATGAAACCAATGTATCAATGTATGGAACCAAAGTAGCAATATATGACTTGATTATCACTTTATATGATACCAGTTCTTCAATATATGGTACCAAAGTAGCCATATATGGAACCAGATGTCCTGATATAAAACCAAATTATCAATATATTATGTCATTTTTACAATATATGAAACCATTTTATTAATGTATGGAACCAAAGTAGCAGTATATAAGTTGTTGTTACATTCTATGATAGCAATTTTCATTATATGGAACCAAAATAGCCTATTTTCAAGTCAACAAGTCAAAGGCCGAGGTCACTGGGTTTTGTTATTACAATGCATACACATTTTTTCATGAAATCAATTATTATTTGACTGGTTATTTTTAAACTTTGCGAGTAAATTAACCTTGATGTGTCCTATTGGCCATGCCCATTTTTGATCAAAGGTAAAGGTCGAGATGAACTTATATTTTAAATATGTTTTTGTTAATGGTCAGTATGACTCAGTAGCTTAAATTATTACATACAACTCGTACATATATAACTAATAAGTTTTGCCTGCCAAGCCCATTTTAAGTGAATGTGACGTTAAATTCAAATATTTCCTTACTTGGAAAATGTGCAGTATGCAATCAGTGAAGCACGCTGGTCTCTTGACAGTCAACAAGGAATATTGGCGCGAAACTGTAATACCGGTGCAAGGATAGAACAGCCTTTAAAAAAATCCCGTCAATATAATGACATTTTGGTTCCATATATTGCTACTTTGGTATCATATATTGAAGAACTGGTATCATATAATGTGAAAATCAACTTATTTATTGCTACTTCGTTACATACATTGATAAACTGGTTTTATATATGTAAAATTGGTTTAATATATTGATAATTCGGTTTCTTTCATATAAGGGCATCTGGTTCCATACATGACTTACTTGGATCCATATATTGAAGATCTTGTATCATAGAAGAAGAAGCTTTATTCTTTCATAAATCTCACAATACACAATTGACAAAGCCATTATAGCTCACAGTGACATTTTGGTATATACACTTTTGTATTAATATTGGCATTGGTCAACAATAAATCTGTCAATAAATAAACAAGAATATATGTGAAAATAGTAAGATGCAAGAAACAGGATATACTACTCTTACAAAATTTAAATGCTTTTGTTTCGTAATTACTTCCCTTACATTTCAAAATATCTAATACAAAAGAATATGTCTGAGACTCTTTCTGAAAGTGTGACTGTTTTAAAAATATTTGTTTTTGTTAATAATTGAATCTTAAATGTTTATCAAGATTGATATAAAATATAAACTAAATATGAAACATTATTTTGCATCTTCTTATTTTTGGTATTATTTGTATAAACTATTTTCTAACATGTCAGTACGTACTTACGTACTTAAATATTATATCTACATCTTCTTATCTCAAATGCTTTATATACATATACAGATAAATTTCTTATTACTTTAACATTTTCTGATGAAAACAATTCTATCGTTTTAAACATGCTTGGTCGAACTCTGTAGTATCTATTTATATATTTATCTCTAATTGTGTCATACATGTTACACTCAAAAAGGAAATGAAATTCGTCTTCGAATTAATTACATGATATGCAAAGTCTATTTTCTCTCACAGTTCTATTCCATCGGCCACATTCTATATTTAATCGATGTGAGGATCCTCTCAATCTACATAATGCTTTTCTATATTTATTAACATTAATTATTTTAAGGTATGGTTGAAAACCAAAACTACATATAGATTTATAAAAAGTTGCTCTCTCATATAATGTGGTAATCAAGTTATATATTGATATTTCGGCTCCATACATTTATAAAATGGTTTCATATATTGTAAAATTAATTTATATATTGATAATTCGATTTCATATAAGGATATCTGGTTCCATACACGGCTATTTTGGTACAATATATTGAAGAATTGGAATAATATATTGAGAAAATCAACTTATATATTGCTAACTTGGTTTCATACACTGACGGTATGGTTTCATATATTGTAACTGTGGATTAATATAATGGATTCCGCTTAAATAAGAAGGTGTTTTCAAGTCATATATAGTCGAAGTTAACTTATATATTATCCAAATGGTTAAATAAATTGAAAAAGAACAATATCAGACAGTCATGGCTTTCCATAAATGACCACAAGATGTTGCAATATACCAAATATTAAAGCTCTAGGCCTATATAACTCAAAGTAAAATTGATGACTTCCTGGAGGAGCCGCTTTTGACTCAAGGGGCATAATTTGAAGAATCTTTGTAAAGGACCATTTGATGATGCTACATACCACATCAAGACTTTCAGCATTGTACATTTTAACAAGAAGATTTTAAATTTTCCTATATTACTCTATATTAATCCGATAAGCCCCCTGGCGGGTTCCTTTTTACCCTAGGGGCATAATTTGAAAATCCTTTTAGAGGACTTCTTGATCATGTTACACTCCAAATATCAAGGCTCTACACCTTGTGGATTCTGAAAAAAATTAATGTTTCCCTATATAACTTTATATAAAACTGATGAACCCCCTGGCGCGGCCCCTTTTGACCCTAAGGACATAATTTGAACAATCTTTGTAGAGGACCACTAGATCATGTAACATACCAAACATCAAGGCTCTACACTTGTCTAGCTGACTGTTGATTGTGTAGCTCAGCACTCGTTTTGAATTTATATTAAAAACAAAATGATATCGAATGCTGAGCAGAAAGTCGATTGTTCAGGTCAACAGGTGTAATTTTCAATGTCAAGCTGGTTATTGTCTACCTCGTTTTGAAATTACATTTGAAACTAAAAATATCGAATATTGAGCAATTGTCGATTGTCTAGCTTAAGATTGGTAGTTGTGAATATCTTTCTGATTGTTGATTGTCTAGCTCATCATTCGGTTTGGAATAACATTGTTAACAAACAAATGTCAAGCGATGAGCTGAATGTCGAATGTCTCGCTAAAAATTTGTGATTTTGAATGTCTAACAGCTAATTGCTGATTTTCTAGCTCAACATTCGTTTGGAAACTTCAGTGTTTACTTACTCACGAATATCAAATGTTCATCCAGATATTGACTGTTTAGCTCAACATTGGAAATTTTAAATACTGACGAATATCGAATGCTGAAATGAATGTTGTTTGTCTAGCTCAACGTTGGAAATGTTGTATGTTAAGCTGTTTGCTGATTGTTTAGCTTAACATTCGTTTTGAAATGATATTAAAATTAATGCTAAATAATGTCATAATAATGATGAATTGTAATCGATTCTCTAATTTTGATTTTAAAGCTGATTGTTTATCTTCTATATAAACATTCGTTTTGGAATAACGTTGTTAATAAACGCATACAAAATACTGAGCTGAATGTTGATTGACTAGTTCAAGATTTGTAGTTTTGTATGTCTAGCGAATTGTTGATTTTCTAGATTAACATTCTTTTTAAGTTATGCATGCATTTAAAACTAGAAATATCGAATGTTGAGCTAGTTCTCGATTGTTTAACTCATCATTGATACTATTTAAAGTCTAGCTAAACATTCATTCTGGAAATACAACGTTATCTCACGAATATCGAATGTAAAGCTGAATATCGATTATCTTGCTCAACATTGGAAATTCAAAATGTCTTGTTAATTGTTCAATTTGTACCTGAACAATCGTTTTGAAATTATTTTAACCCTTTACTCTATAGATAATTATTTTAACTCCCTTAAGTGTAAATGTAAATTTTCAATAAACTACATTCACAAGCAATAATACTTAAATATTTATGGAAACTTTAAACAATTCATTTTTTTTTGCATTAAAAAGTTCTTAATATTGAATAAGTCTTAGTAAAAAGGATCTAAGTCACTTGATAATTACAAGAAGTATTACATTGAATAATAACCCAAACTGAGATTTATTTTTATATTCCAATTATTAAACCCAATGCAGCACAATACTGGAAATGATTATGTTATCAGGTTATGTTGACAAAATTGAATAAAATCACTGGAACTCAGGGAGTCAAGAGTATAGCGGTGCGATACTCCTTTAAGCGAGGTGAAATCATGCGATACGGACTAATGGCAGATTTATTCGTGTAAACACACGTCAGAGGGAGTGTATTTTATTAATTTTTTAATAAATCTTGGATTACAATTGCATATTTTGTATTGAAGATGTAAAGAAATGACCGACACGCATTTTATCAACATTAAAGAGGCTTGAATTCATAATTTAGAAAAAGTTATTGAAATTCAATGTAAACTGACGGCAAATAGTTTGTATCAGTGAATAAAATCGCTTAAAGCAAGCTTTAATTAATATAGTTAAATTCATTTTATTCTATAAGGGTAATCATAATTGAGTTGCATAGCAAAAACTTTTGTGCTCCGATATACATAGACGCCTATTGGTCAAAACATTTAAGTGTACGCTGGATTTTGGTGCCATAAAATAACTGTACGCTGTTTTCCTATGATTATAGTAAGAGATCTACCGTTTCATCTATATCAGTGTTTCTATTTTCAAGAACTAAATTTTAATAATCAGATATCTACCCGTGATAATTAGGAGTTGGAAAAAGTAACGTTTACTCTAAGATATTAGATAACTATATTTCTTTTCATCTTTCAATTTTTAACAACGTTCATAGCTACTGTATCTTCATTCCAAAAATGTGTCGCCCTTTTCAACAATAAGAGTCTTGTTTTTTGTACTGTATCTTGTTTGTGATTTATTTTTCCATTAGTAGGCAAAAGTAGAACTACTTTCAAGCCTGTATAATGAAAGTGCCACAATGGCTTTAATCTTTGACCTAAAATGACATTTAACAAAAAGGGGTCATCTAATAGGCTTTTGTCAATGTTCATTTTTATTTTCTTAAAAAAATATATGACACATCCAACCCATAGCAGGAAATCAAACCAGTATTTTTTTCATACAATTTCAAGTGTCATTGGGAAAAAAACAACAACAAAACAATTTATTACATGTACTTCTCAAGGTATTGAATGAACATAAGAACAGTAGGGGGCGTTTTTTCCGACCAGTGCATGTAATACAATAGAAGATCCACTTCTTATATGTTGCTTTTTTAATTAAAGTTATTTTTTTCTGATAACCTAAATATGTAATTAATAATAGAAAAAGATATATTAAATTATAAACCGTTTCTGAATGAATGGAATAAACAAAACGAATATTATCGCCACCATTGAATATTTGATAGAATTTCAAGTTTCTGTGCAATAACTTATCTAATTTTAATATTTAACCTTTGTGAGAAAAGAATATTAAAATTAACAATATCATAGTGTGTGTGTTGTTTTAATTGACACTGTGATTAACATACAAACACAAAACTTGATATTTCATCAATATTGAAGAAGAATGTACTGTAATGAGGAAGTCCCCGTCGCTACAGAAAAACACACCAAAATGTGTGCGTTCAGATGGTTTATCGGACCAAATGTTAGGCCTACAGTAAGAAAACTGGAAATTTGTATATATTTTCGGATAGATAATGAAAACTACTGTTGTATATCGTTTTGTTATCACAAATTAATATATTGGGACTTAAACTAATCGAATATATCGTTTAAAAACTACTGATACAGTATTCGTTTGCATGTGCATATCAGGTTGACGGTTGAATTTGCAGCAACAAATACCTCAATAACTTCTTCAATACTATAAAATTGAGTATTTCATTTTGATGGTCATGCACAATTGAAAGTTCTGATTAGCATGCACAATGCTATTCTTCACGAAATTACAATGGAAAACAAATATTTGAAGAAAAAACATGCTCATACCCACTTTTGTTTTCGCTTTCATGGGCCATTATTCCGTATCACATGATTTTACCTCGCTCAAAGGAGTATCGCAGCGCTATACGTTGACACCCTGACCCTGTGCATTAAGAATTAATGCAAATTTTGCCTACCAGTTCTTTTGTTAAAAGCGGTCTAGCAAATCTCTTTCCGAGCGCTTAACAGCTGTGCAAATATATACCGACCTGTTTTTGTTCTATTGTTATCTATACAAAAGAAAATACATGTATGTGAAGTCTAGAAACACGTGCATTTAAGATTAGCATTACATAATTACCGTGTACGTATATCCCGTAACGCAAGGTTGTTTAAATTATGCAGGAAAGCTAATTTGTGCAAATTTATGGGATGACCACTTCGCATAGGAAAAAAGACAGATATATATTTTAAATTAGAAAAGAAATAGCTCATTCGACTGCTAGGACATTATATTCTAGCTCTTCTAATATATATTTCCATAATAGTTTTTGCTTTTAATTAAATTTGTGAGAAAAATGTTCTGGCTACCGTTCTTTTGCTTCGCCGATATTAATCGTACAATAACGCATATTAACGTTTTATTTATAGTTATACGGCGTACAAATAGCTCATCGTTGGTTATATTCCATGCCACTGATAGTCAATCGTCTAGATCACCATTCTTTATGTCAAATGATAAGCTGTATGTCCTTTGTCTAGCTCGACATTCGCTTTTTACTTACAAATATCGAATGTTTAGCTTAATGTTGATCGCCTAGCTAAACATTGAATGTCGATTGTCGATTGCTTATTATCCTTTCAAGCAATTGCAAGTTTCAACAAAATTCTCTGTTAAAAGCACATAAATTCATAAAATTGTTCATTCAACTTTACGACTTCGTATATCTTTGGCATGACGTCATATGTGCTATATATCACAATAGCGGGAAGCCGTTCTGAATCTAGTTTAACAGTTTTTTTCTGTAAACATATTTTCATTATGTGGCAAATAAAACTTTACGTTCGTAAAGCTTCATTACTAAATTGGTTAGCTTTGTTGAATTTCACATATAATAAAACCACACGTGATTAATTTAATATATTGCTATGCCTTATAAGATAATATAGTCTAAAAATACATCATCTCAAAATGCGACATTACTTTGCCTGGTGATATTTCTAAACGGTAAAAGGTATGATGCCGGTGCCGAGTTTAAGTTATAAATTATTATGTTTTACATCTTTCTTGACTTTTAATTTGTTTGGTACAATAAAAGTAACATTATATTTCACTGATGGTCACTGTACAAGGCAATGTAAGTCAAACCAATGCCAAGGCTGAAATGGGTCTCTATTTGGTGTGATATCTATATACTAAGGTCGCCACAGACATAGAGAATAATAGGTTGGTGCCGTGGATGGAGAAAGTTTTTCTGACGAGGCGGAGGAATTTATTGGGTAAGCCGAAGGCGAACCCAATAAATTCCGGAGCAGAGCCAGATAAACTTTCTCCATCCACGGCACCAATCTATTATTCTATTTATCCTGTCACCGTTTTTTAAAGAATTTTATTAGGCAAACTACCTTTTATCACACTATCGGAAATGTTTCTATATAAACGAAGAAGGACCGAAGCGTGCATTATACTACAACAATGCACTCGCCGTTCTTATTATCTCCCTGTGTATTTTCACATTGAGGGCGCCATTTTGTTTGAAAAATGTGATAAATAAAAACAATTTTTTGTCGAATTTTGTTGTGAAAACTATCTAGAATGAAAGAAAATGGTCTAACTAAGAAAATGAATTCGAACACCAAAAGTCGTTAACGCTGTACAGACGTTTAAAGTATTGTTTACGTGACGTCACAATGTAGCGCCAAACAGCACGTGCAAAACAATCAAATTAAGTACGCTATTTTAATGTCGCAACGTTATTGGCATCAACGTTTCCAAAATTCGTTATTCTACATACAGAAGATTTAACGACAGTTTTTTTCATACCACTGGAACGGCCTGTAAAGTACGTTTCTATTGGAAACTCTGAGGCGAAAACAAATGTAACAACAAAATACAAAGTCCAACATTATAATAATAATCCTGTTTTTTTCTTGAAAACTAGTCCGGCAAAATGCATACCACGTGATCAAGTGCCGTACGTCAGTAAAAATATACGGCACCTTATATCGGGCCGAAATTGATACAAGTGACAGGATAAATGAATATTATAAATGTCTTTTAAAACAAAAACCCATTGAATATAAATCGATATAATTCAAAATAATACTAATTCCTACCTAATAAATGTGTTAACCATAATTTTCTTGTAATCTGATACACATATTTTTACATTTATTCTGATAAAACTTATATATTTAGCAAAACAAATCAAACCTTTCGATAGAAAGAACTAGGTCTGAAGCTTTTTTAGCCTCTATAGTCGCAGAAACAGCATCTTTAATATGTCCAAAGGTTGCATTTGTCCTGCCCACATTGTCAAGCCATTTCATGAATACTTTAATGTAAGCGTGAATGACCCCACCTTCTGTATGCTGATTCTTTGCTTCTCGCTCAATTTCATTAACTGTATAATAAACGCTTCTAACCATCTCCTGACAATTGCCTACAGACGAATGTAATAATATTAAAGCATTTATTATATTTCGGTTTAAACATGTTTATTTAAAGTTACATTAAATAAATTTCATAAAAAAAGAAATAGCGACATTTCATTAATAAATTGGGTTTCATATCGACTCCAGATCTAATTTTGGTGTCCAGACAACAAAAATGAGTTTACTGAGCATAAAAATGTGCAACCTCATTGTGGCGAATTCGGAAGTACAATTTCTGTTTGCATGAGAAACTCCGCCTTCAGATCATCCATACATCAATATTAAAATAACAAACATGACTATAAGTAGCAGTCCTATTTTAACGGTATATTTCTGCATTGTAACGGATATTTTCATACAAATTTAATCTTTTCATGAGATGATTATCTTTGGTGAACCACAGGCCTAGTGCGCCGTGAAGCTTAAACGGTAAAAGTGTGTTTGCACAAGAAAATCTTATATTTGCTGTGTTCGGATAGCAACTATAACACCGTGACGTAGCGCATACACGTGCTGATTATAGTCTTCATTTGATTGTTAAAATCCGTATACGAACTTTAGTGTTACCGTGGGGTTTTCCATTTCAAATCCTAATTTATGAACAATATTTGATGAGATTTACAACGATACTGTTAAAAAGGTTAATGGAACTGTAGAATGCTTGGTTTTTAGGCCGACGGCAAAAATATTTTAACATATTTATTTAATGCAGCTTTAAGCTCGATTGCAAAACAAACTCTTGCAACTTATTTTAATCACTTTCGAGCCCGATTCCTGGAATCAACCATAACTGGTGTCATATGAAGAAACATGGTCGTGACCCGAGTAGGGCTTGAACCCATGATCTCTGGGTTGAGAGGCAGACACCTTAACCAATGTGTGTTTTATTATATGTCTGAACACTATAAAGGAAGATATTACTATACCCTATAAAATTTCTATTATTTTGCCTATCTCTAGATAACAGAAAACTTTTTGACTACAAAGCAATTAAATGATAGGATGAGAAAAATATAATATTTCATTGTTTCATAAAAATGATTTACACAGATTACTTAAGTGTCAGACTATCCTGAAGTGGGTTTTTAGATATGTCTAATTTATACAGGCTTACTGAGTAAATGAAATGCAAATAATTTCCAGCGTGTTGCAGGTAACGATCTTGATAACTGTATGAAAACATTTGTCCAGTCAATTTGTAATTCAGGGGTACCTGAAAATAAAAATTTATATTAGCTAATCCAAAAATGTTGCATCATGTTATATGACATGAGTAATAAACACTGTGTGGCAAAGATAAAAAAGAGCACTCATCAAGCAAATGGCTTTTCCATGAAAACAACCTAACTGATGTTTTAACGCGTATTTAATCATTTTAAGGTATACATTTACTGCTATCAATATCAATTTCGTCTGGTACATTGTGTGTCAGGTTGGAATATTATGTTGTTTCACCAACAATTTAACTTTTGATAAATGTGTTTTCATGAATGCATTCTTACTGATGTTTTAATGTAACTGATATCCATTCTTGTAAAATTTATTTACACGGTATCAGAGGGTATATTACTGGACAATAGTACATATCATTACTTCATACTTATTATCAGGCACTCAATGGCAAACACGTGACACGAACGTTACATTAAAGAGTATGACGCTGAAAAACGTTTTAGTACAATATAAACTATTAAATGACACAGAAACTTTTAAACGAGGAGAATATGATTAAACATTTAGAAATGTGTCGTAACACCACGAATGCCCCCTCCCCCGCATATTTAGTTCCAAATTTGTTTGGAATTTGTTTGTACAAACCATTTTGTTCAGCCCTTAAACGATTCAATGTTAACACAAACAATTTCTTTACAAAGTTCAAGACCCTGAAACTATTCAGTGTTAACCTTTTGAAAATTGGATATTGCATATGCACGCCTACTAAACAGTGGCTCTTTCACATTTTGTTGATCTGTTTAAATCTGAGCCATCGCCACTTCTGTTGTAGAACCATCGAACAAAACAAAGCAGAAAAAAGTAAACATAGTTTGTAAAAATACCCTATTTTTAAAAATATTCTTGTTTTTTTAAGCGAAGAATGCTATGCCACGTAGATCATTACCCTCATCAGTATGCATGCAATTTCGATACGAAATACCCCAAAATGACTTTGCAAGAACTTTAACCAAATATTACGTTGAGACACATCTTTAGTGATGTAAATGTCTGCCTAATTTATCTTGCATAGAACATGATCCTAACCTACACTTTAGCTCAACACAAAAAATATTTCAAAGAGCTTAGTTAAAAGTACACATTGTTCATACAACTTTTACGACTCCATAAAAACGCATATCCTATGCATGACGTCATATGTGCTATAGAACAATAGAGTGAAGTCGTTCTGTACCTAGTGTTACAGTTTTTTTTCTTGTAAACAGTTCATATTTTCAGAATTGCAAATAAGCAGAAAAAGGGAAACATAGTTTGTAAAAATATCCGTTATATCTGTGATATGTAGGCTTCCTAGGGGGAAGGTGCTAGGGGGCGTGAGGGATGTTGCACTCATTCATTATCCCTCATGTACAGACTCAATCAAACCGAGTCTGCAATTGTTATGTAATTTCGTTGTGATTAATGCTTCCGAGAGATCACTTTGTTTCGAGATTTTTTAACCTCAGACCCCCTTTCTAAATTCCATTTTTCTTAGTTCCGCCCATTGTTTTCTCTTTTTTTGGCACACGTATTCTTACGGGGTATATGTTTCTCAATTAATTAGATTCGCTAGAGCGTGTAGCAACGTGGAGATTTCAACGAGCGGAATATTTTCATTACCAGCAAGCTTCTAAAACAGGGCTACCGCTATCATAAAATAGATAAAAACAGAATCCCTAAAGAAAGCCCAACACGGCAAAATTGTAAAATGTTACAGGCTCGGTTTGATAAGCCTGTTCATGGACGGTACTGGAAAGTGCAATATACCGTCCTCGCCCAATAGCATCGGCTTAAGCAGAATTCATATTTTAAATATGAAAAATGGTGAAATTTTGACATTTGAAACATCCGCAGATGTGTTCATACGACGGTTATCATGGAACCTTCAATGTGACACAGTAATGTCATTCCATGAAAAGCGGCGTATGTTCCCCAAGTAAAAGAATGCATGTGCCCTAAAAGAGAAAACAATGGGCGGAACTAAATAAAATGGAATTTTGAAAGGGGATCTTAGGTTATGAAGCCTGCATATCACAGACAAGACGTCAAAAGACAAATTGAAAAAGCAGGCAACATATCCTAAGGGTGATTATACAGTATTCAAGTAGGAATACTGGAACCACCCCGAGTTAAAAAAAAAGGCCAAATACAAGAAACTAAAAATACCATCTAAAATGTATACACAACAATAATGTCGTGCTGAACGATCTTCAAGGATCGAAAATATAACATCATTGATTAGATGTACGGAGAGACTTTTTACACACGGCACATATAATACGGAAATATTTTACAAAATTTTTCAATCGTAATTTTGATTTAATTAATTTCTAAATAAATAGTGATTTAAAAATACTTCTGTGACAAGTGATTAGCCAGTCTGGTTTGTATGGCAATGTGTTTTACAAACTTTGTAAGATTTTGGGTCAAGGTAATTTTTCTGCTGTTTTTACTAAAATAATTAAACGTTTTATTAAAAGAGGTTATGACCCTACTATTTCAAGTATTTTACAGTTGAACACTACGCTTTCCTATTCAGATTACATCTGATGGACCAATTGGGAGACTCTTTGATGGACAGTTCTTAAAGCCATTTAGGCCTGATTAGCCTTAATGTTCGTCTTCTGGTTTGCTTCGTCGGGCCTTTGTAGGTGATTTTCTTGTTGCTATGTCTTTCATTAAGACATTATGTACTTTGTAATGGTCATTGGGTTTACTTTTATGTTTATACATGATCAGTTTTTGTTTTACTTATTTCACCTTTTATAATTGTAACAACTGTTAGAATTTTACTTGGCGAGGATTCATTTTATTTACACTGTGTTGTTAATAGGAACATGGTGGAGCTAAGAGTTAGGTTTGGTGCACCATTAACTGGTTTAAACTCCCCAGCAGTACTTATGCTGCTGACCGTTCCTAAGCGGCACCCCTCTGTGTTCCTCAGATGTATATCTTATTGTTTCATACTGTCTTAGTGACACTTTGGTTTGTGCCCCTTGTTGTTTTCTCGTCTTCGATAAGTATCTTCACTTTTGCCCCTAGTTTTATTTCTTTACTTCGCCCCTTCCCCCTTCCTCGAATTTCCTATCCCCTTCCCCTAATTTCCTTTCCCCTTCCCCTTTTACTTTGTGGGCCTGTTAATGACTCATTTAATTGTTTTCTTTGATTTTGATTTCATTGTCGCTTGCTGTTGTTTCGTCTTATGTGTCATTTTGGTGATAAGTCTGTCCGTGCTCTCCTTTGCGCCCTGTTCTGTTTTTGTTTAGGTTCCTCCTGGGCTCCTTGCCACTGGTCGTGTGGGGAATGAGTTCATTGAACGCCGCCTTTCCTTGTTGATCTTGTTTATCATATTTTGACCTGGGCATTTCTTTGACATATCCATATGTTAAATTTGAGCTGAATTCGTACAACTGTTGGGAGGATAATTAACGTAAACTGAAAATTCCTTAATTAATTCAAAGTTTCAGGGGCATCACTCTTGCAAATATTATTAAATCATGACCGAATTCGGACTTGACCTGCATATTTATTGACATATC
The DNA here is from genome assembly GCF_026571515.1 of Ruditapes philippinarum. NCBI lineage: Eukaryota > Metazoa > Mollusca > Bivalvia > Venerida > Veneridae > Ruditapes > Ruditapes philippinarum. The sequence goes on from NW_026863024.1 coordinate 68,175, forward strand.
CAGTTAAATGTGTACAGCTGTTGGGGAGATAATGAACGGAAATTGAAAATTTCTTCTTTTTTCAAAGTTAAAGAAGGATAACAATGTCAAAAATCATCAAACCATGACCAAATTCAAACCTTACTTTGGCATATCTTTGACATAACCATTAGTTAAATTCGAGATGAATTCGTACTACTGTTTGGTAGATAATGAACGGAAAATAAAAAAATCGTGTTTTAAGTTAAAGGGACGTTACTCTTCACAAAATCATCGAACGATAACCAAATTCAAACAAAACCTCCGTTTTCCTATGATATATCCATATAGAACGCCGCCTTTCCTTGTTGATCTTGTTTATCATATTATATTGAATGTGTGCAACTGTTGCCAATATAATGAACGGAAATTGTTGACGACGGAATGACAGAATCACGGAACAGAGTTACACTATATTCTCTAGCCATTTCATGGTGGGGCATAAAAAGTAAAAACATACAGGATTTAGAATTTTGTTTTCACTGATTTTCAATTTGAAAAACGTAAAAAAACACACAATTACGGCGGAATAGAAAATGATGCAGGGATTGCTCTTCGACATTCAAATTGGGCAAAATTCGTCTTTTCCCTAAATAAACATTTTTATTTCAACATGTTTATTTTATAATTATGTCAGCATTACTTGCTTTTAGTTCATTTGTTTACAACTTAAATGAAAGCCCATATACAACACACACCTATCTCGACTTGTTTCCGGCTGCTAGAACTCTTTAATCAATCCAGCCGAATAACGTTATGGCCATTAAAAGTAACTTCATTTTATGATATCTTAATTTGTTTTCGTCGTTTTCGTAACAATATGATTTTCCATACCACTCTTCTATCTGAATGACTGTCAACAAATGTGTAATTAAATACGAATTATTACTACGAACAAAAAATATCTTTAAATGTACTCGACCATGATAAATTTAGGCTAAAAGTAGGTAACAGATGAATTAATCTGTGCATTTTGTGGAAACTTTTTTGAACTGGGGGATTGGCATTGTAAATACACACATTCAATGCTAAATTGCTGTTGCAGTGTTAGGTGCTCGAAAAAAGTCACCGTATTAGGACCGGGAAATGCATGTATATCTTCTGTTGGCAAATAAAGCCTTATTTAGATTTAAATCTCCGGCAAAGAACTTTCTTAAATTAACATTTCAGGCAATATCTGCGACAAAATTACTAAAAACCTGCTTATTGGCCGACATTCAAGTCGAAAACAAACAGCATACAGCCTAAAGATAAACTTATCATACTTTGATATTTACAGGCTCAAAATAAAAAAGGAAGTATTTACTTACCTAAAATACTTTCACTCAATTTTTCATTGGCCAACAAAGCCTTTATGTGACTCTGCAGTAAAAGAAAATCAGTATTATACGTATTTTTGTTAAGAATACTCTTTACTTTTCATTTAATTAAGGTCACAAACATATTTTGTTAATATCAATTTCAGTGTATCAAATACACATAACAGTATGATATTAGCATGAATTAAATCAACAGCCGATTTCAGTAATATCTATAACTCTTTGCTGGATAATATTACTTGGACATGTTGGTACGGAATGCCGTTAGGGCCATTGCCTATGAATATGTTGATCTGAAACGCGATAGTCGATAGTACGATGGTGAAAACTCGAAATCACAAAACTACGATGGTGAAAACGCGAAAGCACGATGATGAAATCGCGAAAGTACGATGATGAAAACGCGACAGTACGATACAACGATGATGAAAACGCTATAAAATATCGTGTTTTCACCATCGTACTGTCGCGTTTTCACCATCGTTGTTTCGTGATTTCGCGTTTTCATCATCGTACTGCCATGTTTTCATCATCGTACTATCGGGTTTTCACCATCGTACTATCGCGTTTTCACCATCATACTATCGCGTTTCCACCATCGTACTGTCGCGTTTTCACCATCGCATTATCGCTTTTTCACCATCGTACTGTCGTGTTTTCATCATCGTACTATCGCATTTTATCATCGTACTATCGCGTTTTCATCATCGTATTATCGCGTTTTCATCATCGTAGTTTCTTATTTCGTGTTTTCACCATCGTACTATCGACTATCGCGGTTTAGATTAACACATTCATAGGTGATGGCCCTAACGGCATTCCGGAATGCCGTTAGGGCCATCGCCTATGAACGGTTTGATTTGAAACGCGATACTCGACAGTGCGATGATGAAAACGCGAAATCACGAAACTACGATGGTGAAAACGCGACAGTACGATGGTGAAAACACGATAGTTTATCGCGTTTTCATCATCGTAGTATCGTACTGTCGCGTTTTCATCATCGTACTGTCGCGTTTTCATCATCGTACTGTCGCGTTTTCATCATCGTGCTTTCGCGTTTTCACCATCGTAGTTTCGTGATTTCGCGTTTTCACCATCGTACTATCGACTATCGCGTTTTAGATCAACACATTCATAGGCGATGGCCCTAACGGCATTCCGTATGTTGGAGATACATACACTTGCTGTTGAAAATATAGGACAATACCCGCAACTTAAGGTAGAACGCGAACTTTCGAGTAGCGTCTTGAAAATTGGCATGCAAAAAATTGACCATATTCCTGATTGGATTTCGTTGATTTTATTTCAATAGTTTCAGCCAATTTTTGTACACATAACGTCAAAGTTGACCATCAAAGCCCGTTTTTGAACATGACGTCGTTGCGTATCCTTGGCAACTGTTCCGGGTATTTCAACGCCATTGGCGGACAAAATATCTTAAATCCTACAGCATTCGACGGAAATTATTTTTCCTTTAAGCAGATATAAATTTATTGGTTTACGCCGAAAATTGTTTGAGAAATGGAAAGAAAATTGTCAATTTTGTGTAAAATTTGACGTTCAGTTTAGTCGCAATTTTGGGCTTTAAATCGGCTTATTAAAAAATTCCTGAAATAAATTTTGATTTTTTTCTTTAAACGTTCTTTAAAATGTATACTTAGTCAAAATTACTAAAAAAATTAGGGGGTCACCGACTCAATTTTTTCGGTACACGTGATTTTATTTCCCCCACCCCTTGAGTAATTTTGTAACGAAATTCGACGTATGCAGATACGTTTCAGACTTCAAAGTGCGGCAATAATGTTCAGCTTATCAGGAGAATTGTTCTAGAGTTTTACTAATACATATAAAACAACAACAACAATGTTCCATTGCAAATTCTTAAAATTGTACGAAAAACAAACGATTTTATTTCTTGTTTTTAAGCATGATTAATAACTTCATAAGGAATTGAAAACAGACGCATGTAAAGAAAATGACGTCAGGCGTTCAACGGCAACGCGTACGCTGCGCAAACAAAAATAAATACAGCTGAGAGTAATCATTTGCGGTGTTCCTTTTTGATATTGTAATACAATAAGATTAATAAACCTGAATCGAGAAATATGCCTTAAGGAACAAAAAGCAATTATATATTTTTATGTAAATTTAGAAATTTACGGAAATTCAATCATAAATAAATACGTAGTCCATAAGAAATTCTGCAAATCTATACATTTTGCATTACCCACACTATGAGTGATATACTGTGAGTGATATGTATTTTATTTCACCTATTAAAAACCAGAATTTGAATTTCACTTATAATCAAAAACTATTGCAACAATTTTACAGAATTGGCGAAATATTGACAAATTAAAATATACGGTTCATAAATGAAACTTAACATCAATTATATTAGTGTGAAGCAAACAGTCATGCTTTAAACGTTAGCTCAGTGGGTGTTGGATTACAGAAGTAGCACGTTCGATTCTACAAGTATCTGTAATACATATTCTCTCGTTTTGCTTATCATTTTAGAATAATTATCATAATGTTAAAAATAACGATTAATTGAGGATTCACCATAAAAGCTGTATTAAAAACATTACTATCAATTCGGCCTTTGCAAATATTCATTATTCACTGTATAGGCAAATTTATGGTAGAATTTATTTTGAACAGGAAAATTTAGAAACAGTACTTTAAACATGAAATATAATGAAACGCTGTAAATACACGTCTGCGGATTTTAGCGAACCGGCGGCCCTGAGCTAGATACTGCGCAAAGGAGTGTTGCGTTGTAAATCTTTTTACAAAATAAAGATATTTCAATATATATCGTCATTTTTTGTCTGTACATGCTACGGGCACTATAGAGGATCTGCCGATGTTTCACTAACTATTTAATCAGTATGCAACTGATATGTTAATAAAACCGAGAAATATTACAATTTACTCAAAGTTTTACTATTTAATGTTATTCTGACAAATGTCAGATCAGACTATTATTTCTTTCCTCTTGTAGAAAGTGGGTAATTCTGAAGTACATCTTTATTCACTGTCTTATATACAAAATCTGTATTTACAAGAATAAAAAAAAAACATATTTTGGTAATATCTGATCGTGTAATTAAAAAAAATACGTATTTTAGTAAATACGAACTTCATTCAAATTTCCCGCATATTACGAGTGCACGGATCACGGTATATAAGTCATATACATATTGCATGATATACGGTCCCGTACATCAAATTTCACTTATTTTTACCTGTCTATCTATAATATACGGAATTCCGTACCCTTTATTGTATCCGCAGTGGTCATAGTAGCGTAAAATGCCGTAAAAAGCGGGATTTTGACACAGGGCGATCGTTTTAATAACATCAAAAAACCAAACGCCCCGTGATAGCGTGACTTTTATCCAAAGGGGTGGGGGAAATAAAATCACGTGTACCGAAAAAATTGAGTCGGTTACCCCCTAATGTTTTTAGTTATTTGACTAAGTATACATTTTAAAGGACGTTTAAAGAAAAAAATCAAAAATTTATTTCAGGAATTTTTTAATAAACCGCTTTAAAGCCCAAAATTGCGGCTAAACTGAACGTCAAATTTTACACAAAATTGACAATTTTCTTTCCATTACTCAAACAATTTTCGGCGTAAAACAATAAATTTTATATCTGCTTAAAGGAAAAAATAATTTCCGTCGAATGCTGTAGGATTTAAGATATTTTGTGCGCCAATGGCGTTGAAATACCCGGAACAGTTGCCAAGGATACGCAACGACGTCATGTTCAAAAACGGGCTTTGATGGTCAACTTTGACGTCATGTGAACAAAATTGGCTGAAACTATTGAAATAAAATCAACGAAATCCAATCAGAAATATGGTCAATTTTTTGCATGCCAATTTTCAAGACGCTACTCTAAAGTTCGCAAAGTGTCGCGTTCTACCGTAAGTATAGTTTCGGAAGGAATAGACAATCATTTTAAAATGCATCATAATCATGAGAATGTCTTGAATTGTTTTTATTTCTTTTTACTTTACTTTCATTAAAAAACTATAATTCAAGACAAGCTTTGCACTTTATTCATTGCTCAAATCAATGAGTGTTTTTGCATCGTTAAAGTTTAATAGTGTCGTCAACCTGTCCGGGATTTTGGCATCCTGAAACAAGTCTTCATTTGTTTCCACATTTCTTGATAACTAAATGTATTTCTTTTTGCGTGCTCGCTTGAAGCTTTTGCACGTTTGCTTGAACAGTTGTTGTTTTTTATCGTTATTGTTTCCAAGTGTACTTACATTGTCCGCTTCTTTATCTGCATGTTCATGCATGGTCATTTCGTTCGTTTTGTCAACTGTATGTTCACTACTTGTTTTCGATTTATTTGACTCTTTTGATTCGTTACTCAGATTAAAGTTGGTCTGTTTGTTGTCCTTTTCCTTACCTGCAGGTATTTTTGAAACAGAAATGATTCTTATGACTCAAAGTGGAAACTCACTTTCCAGATCAGAAGCTTAGTTTGTGAAACTTTAGGCAACACATTGATCTGACAAGACACATAGAAAACTTTTAAATTACTGAAAGAAGCGAGATCTGACATGATCTGACTGCGTGGCACACACATATATATAAAATGAAATTTACCAAATAAATTATAAATTACATCAGTTATTTACACATACATTAATTCAGTTACGGATCATTTCGGGAACTACATTTGATTTTCGGGGCTTGGCCTGTACCTTTTGCTGGGACAAATATGACTTACAAGAAAAACACATGAATTGTTTACATTCTGACAATGGGGCAGCATTACATATTGAACAAATGCATAGCCAGGTATTTAAAATAGGGGGATCCACTCTCAGAATTTTATGCTGTATTGAGTTTAGGTCATTTAAAAAATCAATGTCATACTTAAATTACTGAATATGACGGTTTGATAGAATGTGCAGCCAGCTTGCATAGCTCAATCGGTAAGAACGCGACACTTGTAATCTCGACATTGGGGGTTCGATTCCCGGTCTGGCCAATTTAAAGTACTTATCAGTCTTTCGGATGAGACTTTAAATCGAGGTCCACGTAGAGCGCTTAAACACTTAACACTTAATAACCAGGTGAAATTTCTGGACTTTGGGCATCTTACTGTATTTGTATCTTGCATATCCTTCAAAAATTCTAAATGACTAATATTCTACTGTATGACTCGCCAATATTAACAACCGGTGGCGAGTATAAATAACCTCAAATATACACACATATTGATAGATTGTTCAAGTGTGACCAAATACCTTTCAATTTATAACGCAACGCAATTCGATTTTTTTTACAAAATATGATATTTATGGTTTAAATGACATTATGCCCGTCCAAAGGTATAAAGTGAGTGAACAGGCGAGGGTAAAAATATTTTTTACCTTTTTTACATCATTCCTCTCAATTTTATAATTTACTTCGCACGACCGATAAATAACTCACATGACCAAAAGGAATTTCCATAAAATCCATCGGAAATTATCTGATACGGTCAATTCATAAAAGGAGTGGGTAGTCCTTTTTATATTCGAGGCAAATTTGTATTTTATCCTAAACATTGTCCAATAACAACTGTATGTCAATGACCATGTTAACAGTCAAATTTTCGAAATATATAGTTAATTTAGCTCATCTTGACAATGACGAAATAAGTATAACATCACTTAAATCTAAACAAAGTGTTTTACTTCCATACATAAACAATACTAAACAATAATTGTATTAATTACCAAAAAGCATGAACAATAAAAGATAGTTTAGTTATTCAGGCAATGAGCGGTATTTTGGAAATTGTGATAGGACATGAAAAAGAAAATAGAAACAAAAATTATAAGATTTTACAGGCGTATTGGGCCTTTTAATCATTTAAGTATGACCATTATTTCAAAACAAAAAGCGCAGCAATGCGACGAAACCCAGGTTTTCAACGACCAAGTTTTGATGTGACGGCACTCAATAGGTCAAAGTGCACTGAAGTTATTGTGTAGAAGCTGAAAATTGTATTGTAAGTAAATGACCTTGATGTTGCTCCAAGATATCTAAGTTGCAATCCAAAGCTGCCACACAGCAAGTTTGGTGTCTAAAGGTCAAAGCAAAATCAAGTTATTAAGTGAAAACTGAATACATTAACCTTGACCACAGACACCTGGGTAGCAATCCAAATCCGCCTCTTGATAAAGCTACCCATACATCAAGTTTCGTGTCAATAGGCCAAAGCAAACTCAAGTTATTGAGCGGAAACTGAATTTCTATTGTTAGTAACAGTGACCTTGACCACTGACATCTGGGTAGCAATCCAAAGCTGTCTTTTGATATAAGCTTCACATACACCAAATTTGGTGTCAATAGGCAAAAGCAAACTCAAGTTATTGAGCTGAAACTGAATTTCTTTTTTTATTAACAGTGACATTGAGTTTGATAACAAACCCCTGGGTAGCAATCCAAAGTTGCCTCTTGATATAAGCTACCCATACACCAAGATTGGTGTCAAAATACCAAAGTTATTCAGCTGAAAATGAATTTCTATTTTTAGTAACAGTGACCTTGACATTAAGCACAGACACTTGGATAAAGATCCCAAGCTGCCTCTTGATACAAGCTACCAACACACCAAGGTTTGTGTCAATATGCCAAAGCAAACTTAAGTTATTGAGCGGAAACTGAATTTCTATTTTAGTAACAGTTGCCTTGACCTTCATCACAGACAACTGGTTAGCAATCCCAAGCTGCCTCTCTTGATATAAGCTAACCATACACTAAGTTTGGTGTCAATAGGCTAAAGCAAACTAATGTTATTGAGCGGAAACTGAATTTCTATTTTAAGTAACATTGACCTTGACCTTGATCACAGACACCTGGGTAGAACTCCGAAGCTGCCTCTTAATATAAACTACCTACACACCAGGTTTAGTGTGAAGAGGCCAAAGCAAACTAAAGTTATTGAGCGGAAACCAAAAGCCCGCCCGCCGACTTCGGCATTACAATAACCCGGTTAATAACTTGGATTGCGAAAGTCATTTATGATCTTTTTTCCTTATTTTGCAGAATTTCCCCTTAAAAAATGCACTGATTTGATTAAAGGAACTCCACTGAAGTTTTTTACATAACGGGACTGGAAATAATTTTTGTGTGCATTTTTTAGATCATTTCACTCCCTCATCCCGTTTTTTCCCAAAATATATTTTTTTTAAGTGCAAAAGAAACCAAAAATGAAAAGCATTACTTACATTTGGCTTAGAATATCTATCGATTTCAGATTTAATCTGAGTAAATTTATTCATTATTCTTTAAACAATATTTCGTTTTATTTGCTTCTCTTGATCCGTGTAAAAAGCTCAAAATTTATGGTTTTATGTTTATTAACCTCAGAGGAGCTCTTTTGAGTTTCCGACAAAACATGTTTTTCAAACATGTTATTCTTCAACGTTGAATAATTTCTGACCTTAATTTAGTTATCTTTATCAGAAATTATTTAACATTCAGTGTAACTTACTGCTATGGATATGTATTTAGTAATTTATTTTATGCTTTTCAGTGGATTACTGATTTATCCTCGAAAATTATATTTGATAATTTGACAGTGAAAATTATCAAGATATAATTTCACACTTTTCAATGATGAGACTACTTTTTAAGATTTTCCCCATGCAGTACCTCAATTTTACTATTGTTGACAATTCTGACATTTACAGGGCTGTTTAGTGAAAAGCAAAGCTGAAATTGATAAAAACTGAAATTTCAAAGGTAATAAAAAGAACTTTCAATTCATTCAAATTATCAATCACAAAATATCGTCACTAAGTTTTTGTTTCATTTTTACAGTCAAAAAATACATTTCCTTCAACATGCAAAACTGCTCTTGGTGACATTTGGGCATATTCAAGTATCCTACGCGCAATAACTGCTAAATAACTTGGAAAGCTTTGACAGACATCAGCCCGAAGAATAAGTAAACAGCCTAGCGTTCGTAAGGCAGCCTTTCAAAAATTCCATGTTTTCAAATTTCCTAGCCGGTTCTTGAATGTTTATACAATACACAGTAAGGGATTTCATTCATAAAATCTGATATTTTTTATGATGATGAAGGGTTAAAATAGTACTTTAAGTTTGTGACCTTGTGTTGCACAACTTTGCCATAATTAAAACAAGCGTGCATTGGAAAGCTGATTCTACGCGACCTCTACTGGCTGCCTGATGAGGAATGGTCATATCTAAAAATAACTGAGCTGTGCCAATGACCTGGACTGTTAATGACCCAATTGTTTTATAACGAAATGAGTAAAAAATGTTGGCCAGATATACCATCCGAAAAACAATACTCCTTTTCAAATTTCACAGTATAGTAGCTATTATGAATGTTTACTGTCACTTATTTTCGAATTAGCTGTTCATAAAACAATAAACAATTTACTAAAGTCGGTTTTTATTTCTCGTTTATTAAGTAAAGTCGTATTTTAAAACAGAGCATGCGCATAACAATGTTTGTCGACTGTTTCTTATGATTTAAGGCTTTAAATGAGATTCATTAAACTCAATTTGATGCGCAAAAATGGATGCCGCCTGCAATCAACCTAAACACTGTTGAGAGGTCCAAATAGTAAGCACAAAACCGCATATACGAACAACATACTCTCACTCAACAAAACGGATAATTTTATATGCCTGCTCAACTTGGCAAATTTCAAACTTAAAGCTGATTTTCCACAACTTGACTTTTCTCTTCTGCGTTACTGCAGGATTATTTCTAACCTGGATTGGTAGGAATTCGTATTTTCCCAAAATAAACATGATAAGATCAATAAGCGTCTTTCATAATTATAGTCAACATTACTTGTTATCGGCTCATTTTGCTTACGGCTTTATTAAAAGCCCATGTATAACACAAACCTATCTTGCCTTTATTCGGGCTGCGGAATCCAGTCGGACAGCTTTATTGTGATTACAAGTAACTTCACTTTAGGATTTCTTGATATGGTTTCGTCGTTTAAGCAACACTTTGATTTTCCATATCATTCTCCTATCTCAATAGTTGTCAAGAAGTGTAAAACTTTACATAAATTATTACGAAATAAATTATCCTAAAATGTACTCGACCATGAATGTAAATTTAGTCTAACAGTATCTGGCTAATGTTAATGCTTGTAATTGGTGATGTATAACATAGCCAACAGATGAATTTATCTGTCCATTTTGTGAAAACATTTTGACCTGGGGAATTGGCATAGTAAATAAACACATTCAATTCTTAATTGCTGCGGCAGTATTAGGTGTTTGAAAAATGTCACCGAATTAGGAACGGGAAATGCATGCATATCTTCTTTTTTGGCAAAAAGAGCTTTATTTAGATTTTAATCTCCAGCAAAAAGCCTTACGTAAAATTAACATTCATTTAAGGCAAATACCGTGACAAAATGACTGAAAACCTGTATATTGGCCGACATTCAAGTCGAAAACAAACAGCATACAGCCTAAAAATAAACTTATGATACTTTGAGATTTACAGGCTCAAAATAAAACAGGAAGTATTTACATACCTAAAATACTTTCATTCAATTTTTCATCGACCAACACAGCCTTTATGTGACCCTGAAGTAAAAGAAAATCAGTGAGAAACTAGAGATACTATACGTACTTTTGTTTAGAATATTCTTTACTTTTCATTTAATTAAGGTCACAAACATATTTTGTTAATATCAATTTCAGTGTATGAAATACACATAGGCACATACCAGTCTGATATTAACATGAATTTAATCAAAGGCCGATTTCAGGAATGTCTAAAGAATATGATCTGACTTTCCGAATTATATTACTAAGATCTGTTTCACTTGCTGTTAAAAACAATACCCGGAATTTATGTTTTGGAATGCTAACCGATTTCAGGAATGTCTAAAGAATATGATCTGACTTTCCGAATTATATTACTTAGATATGCTTTCACTTGCTGTTAAAAACAATACCCGGAATTTATGTTTTGGAATGCTAACATTTTAAATTCATCATTCACAAGACACTTGTTTTAAATTGTTTTTATTTATTTTACTTTTGCACCTGTCAATATTTTGCCCTACCGGGGACGGCGGGCATACACGGGGCTTTAGACAGAAGACCATTCCTGACAGGTGGGAATTTGACAAACTTATGGAATCCGGGTCCCGGGTAATAGACTTTGGCCGGTTTTTTAATCCCGGGACTCGGGAATTTCGACGCCACAAAATAAAAAAGGGGAGTCACTGCGAAAGGTCTAAAGACGACGGCGATATTTTTATTTGTGTTTTTGAAGTTGCAGACATGAAACTTTTCGAATTTTTCTACGGTAAAGAAAATTGTGGGATAAGGCGAGAAGGTTGCCCCAGAATTGGGATATATTTGCAAAGGTATACAGGGATTGTATTCTTCATTTGTTTTCACCTATACCCAGACACTATGTGGAGAGCGGTATTCATGTTTGTCATCTGTTTTCGCGAATAGACCCATTTATTTTGCGAGTCTGAAAGGCGTTGGAAATCACATGAAACTGACACATATCTCGTATTAATAATACTAAATCCACAAAAGAACGTTCACTTTGCCTATAGAATATAAACGATTACAGCAGAAAATGTCGTATCGACTGAGATATTCCCTTTAACTGCAGTATGAATGAACTGATCAAGTGACAGAAAACGGATGTTGAATACATACACACAGAATTATGTTATTAATTATTCATTTTTTAATTATTTTAACACCTATGCGACCAGTGTAGATCTAGATCAGCCTGCACATCCGTGCAGGGAGTCCAAATCCAAAGGCTGAAATCATGGGATTCCAAGTCAGTAGTTTCCGTGAGCCTTGTTAGAATCAGAGACATAGAAATAAGCAGCTCTTATATACTCCATTGAAATATCACTCATGCCTATCAAAAAGTGAAAAATTAGGCATTTTGTAGCAAATAAAACTTCATGGATGTACATTTGATCCTTAAATATTATATATACTCTTTCTTTGAAAGGTAAATCTTTCATCTATGGCTGCATGTTAAAATATTGTTAATTTTCCATGCCTTTCCCTTAGAAAAACATGGCAGAACATACCCACTGAGCCAGTTTTTTTGTCATATGAATAGTTTTGTAACAAAAAATATCAAGAAGTTCTCTTTAAAAAATGATGTTACATTTATTTAAATGGGAACTGTAAATATTTTTACCTGAAGCCATAGACAAATGCATAAGTTTTAAGAAAATGTATTATTTTACCGATTTTGATATCTGGTCAATAAGTTTTACTTGCTACAAGTTTTAAGTTTAGCAGGCACGCGCGATATTTTAACTGGCTAGGAAGAAGCTTATCTCTGTTATCTATGTCTCTGTTATAATATGATTTTTAATAAAGTAAGAAAATGCATTTAAATACAATGAATGTCAAAACAGATCCAGATAAAATAATAAAATTATCCTTTTTTCAGATGTATTACCATCATTGTTTTTTATCATTTACTGTTTCAACTGCTTGTCATAACGAGGCTTTGAATCTTGGCTATCAGTTTCATCTGCATTGGTCTTGTATTGCTTTACGGTCGTGACTTGCTCTAATAAAAAGTAAATTGAATCTGCAGAAACTATGTTAAGGCTTTGTTCTAATCTGATAAATGTGAGTGTATTAAATGTTGATTTATATTTGAACAGGTGAACATTTGGTTGGACCATTTGACAAGTGTTTCTGCCAACAGAAAAGGGACAAGGCAAAGGCGTCCGAGACACGGTCTTTGAAAAAGGTATTCAGGCACAATGACATTATGAGTTGAATTTCATAAATGATTGCCCCAACATTAAATGAGCCAGATGCCAAAAAAACTCTTTTTTCTGAAAGCATTACGAAACATAAGGGGTATTGCACTTCTGTGGTCTAAATATGTGTATATTTTCAATCATTGACATGGTGGGGAATCATTGATATGATGACCTGTGATGTAACATGGTATCTTAAAGTCCCGTTATGCATTTGTAAACTTTATTTCAAATAAAAGAGTATTCAGTTTCACACCAACGACATCAAGTAGAATTCTGATGTAAAAATTTGCATTTGATTTCTTAAAGACATGAAACAAAATCTTCGAAATACGCTATAAATATATTGCGCTCATGTAGCTCAAATGTAATAATTGGAGGTATGTTTGGTGGAAAAAATAATTTCTAAAGAATAGTAATGCGGAAATGAACCATTTTCTTCAATAAGAGGATAAGTATGATATGTTTATTCAGTAATTGAAATTTTACTCACAAAAGCATTATGTTCCTTTAAACTTAAATTGGTGGATTCTCCTGAAAAAGCACAATATTGTTTATAATGTCACTGTCAGTTACGCATACTCCAAAATATTTTCTGTTAAACAAAGATATTGACAAAAATTCTCACATGGACACCAGAATCTGAAAGATTATCAATTGCTGCAATACCATGTCATGTAGTCTCCATATCACGTGATTCCCCACCATAATTGCAAGATTAGTTTGATAGACTTAGTACCAGCAGAATTGTTAAAAAATAATGTGTTTAAAAAAATCGAAAATCAAAATTCAGTACCATTTTTGTTCCAATAGAATTAAAAACAACCTACTGTTTTATGTATCAAAAATATATGTTGGAAATCTTTGTTAAGTTGTGCTACTAAATTATTAATTTTTAAACAATCCAGGTTCAAGCTTCTATCCAGGCCCAAGCTCCTATCAAGGTTCAAGCTCCTAAATATACCGACTCAAGCTCCCATCCAGGCTCCTGCTACTATCCAGGCTCTCGAAGAAAGTGCACCAGATTGTGAGTACACCATGCAACTTAGCTTAAGAAAATTATGTCAGTTCTTTTTGTAGCTTTGTGTTCATTGTTAGTTATAATTGACGTTTCTCCATGAAACTTGGTCAAAATGTTTGGCTGAAATCTCGGCAAAGTTCAAGGTTGGGTCATGTGGGGTCAAAAACTATGTCACTAGGTCAAATCTTAGAAATAGAATGCAAACACTTTAGAGGCCACATTTTTGGCCCATTCTTTATTAAACTTAGTGTAAATGTTCAACTCTATGAAATCTAGAACATGTTCAAAATAAGGTCACGAGGGGACAAAAATTAAGTCACTAGGTCAAATCTTAGAACATTTTTGGTCCAATTTAAATGAAACTTAATACATTTGAAACCTTAAAGATTATAAAAATGCCCTCTATTTCAGAAATACAATGTGGAAGTGTCCAGGTTTGGCCGCTGAGGAGGAAGAATGTTCTTAAATGACTTTTTGTGTTAAATGTTAAAATAAAATAAGAAGTTAAAGTGTTGTAAGTTTTTAGCTCATCTGAGCTGTGAGCACGAAGCTATTGTGATCATGACCGGTGAATGTCTGTCTTCGCAAATCAGGTGTCCTCAACTTTTATTGTTTTAACACTCTAAGAGGCAACAGATATGGTTCAATTATAATTAAGCTTGGTCAGCATGCTTACCATCCCTACAGAAACTGGGTCATGTGGAGTCAGAAACTATGTAGGTAGGTTTATTTTGTAGCTTAACTATAAATGTAAAATATAAAAGAGCGTATACAATCGATTGTGTGTCCGTGTCCGCAATGGTTTAAGTTTTTTAAGTCATACATTTTATTCTATGAAAGCTATTCAATTGAAACTAGGTACGGTATTTAGTGGGACTACCACTACCATACTAAAAAGGCCTATAACCTAGATGCATTATTTTCAGAATAATGCCCCTTTATAACTTGAAAATACCCATTTTATAAGTATCTTCAAAGTCAAAAACTACAATTGATACATATATACTCATTGGGAGTGACTATACCTACCTTACTTCAGAGGCCCATTAATCTGGATTCATTATTTTCCTAATGATAAGCCTTTGTACTTATATTTTTCATTGTTTTTGTGATAACAGTTTTATTTATTGATTGATCTCTTAGATATTTACCCTCTCCCCTACCCCCGGGGCATTTGATGCACCAAGCAGGCTTAAGGGTGGGGATTTAGACAAAATTGGTTGTCTCTAGGGTGGGGATTTAGACTTCAAACATTTTAAGATGTCAATTTCCCCTGGGTCAGCCCACCGCCCCCCCAACCCCCCCCCCCGGGCGGGCAATATATTGATAGGTGCATTTATTTTGATTGAAAGCAAATGATTCAAGAAAAACTTTGAACTTTATTCACTGCCCGAATCAATGAGTTTTTTGCATCGTTAAGGTAAGGGACTGTAAATATTTATTAAATTTATTTACTTCAAGGGCCTTGTTATGAATATATCAGTTTTTAAAAACAAATTATGTTTTATGAAAATATGAGCCTCAAACTAAGATAATTAGGACATTGTTAGGCTCTAGGAGTACATACGACACTATAAGGAGGTTTATACTTTAAGAAATGATTTTTTTCTTACTTTGTTTATTCTGGCATCAAAATGGCCGACAAGAATTGTCTACCTTGATCCAAAACTTTGAATGCATTTATTTTCATAAACATATACAAATACTTATCATTTTACATGTAAGAACATAGAATGTGATCCTTATTTACCTAAGAATGAAGTTAATTTCCAAATATTTAGCTGGCATTGCTGTATTCCATAATAATCTTGATGACCAGTATCACCTCTAAGTTTGTCAGGACGGAAAATTCAAATTTCTGGCACTTGGAATCTTTTTATATCACAGTTCATTTTGTAAGCTATGACCATAATTGTTTTTGGTCCAGATTTTAAGTCCATTAAGTTAAGCATGTCATTCAAGTGTTCATTGCATATTTTGCAATTTGTTTACTTTGTTAAACAACATTTTCTAAATTATTCTTGTCAATATGGCTGCAATTTTTAAGAAGTTCCTGTCTTTCCTGCCGGGACAAGTGGAATGTTATAATTGGTCAATTATGACAGTCTTGGCTATTTCTGAGTCTATATAAGTAGATATGACAGGCTGTTTTTAGTTTGCAATTTGGCTTTAAATCCCGACAGTCGTGAAAACTAATAACAAGGGTATTTTGTTGAACTTTCTATTATTAAATATTATAGCAAATCTTGAGCTCTCTAGAGTAAAATAAAGAAATTGTGGAATTAACATTTAATAATAAAATTAAAGCTTTTATTTAAACAGATTTTGACTTGGCTTAGTGTTGTTTATTCAACCTGCATGGCAGTGGTGGCATCCTCAAACAAGTCTGCATCTGTTTTGCATAGTCCGTGATGCCTCATCGTATTTCTTTGCGCGTCCGTTTACTTGCCAGATGAACATTTGTTATTTATCATTATTGATTCCAGGTGTACTTACATTTTCTGCTTCTTTATCTGCATTTTCATGTATGGTCGTTTCGTTTGTTTTGTCAACTGAATGTTCACTTCTTGTTTTCGATTTATTTGACTCTGTTGATGCGGTACTCGGATGATTGAAGTTGGTCTGTTCGTTGTCCATTGCATCACCTGCAGGTATTTTTGAAATAGAAATCATGTTCTTTCTTGAAGGCATGAAAACTTTTTTTAAAAATATATTTCAAATGGCCGGTGCTTATTTTGAAGAAAATTTGCCTTAACAAGTTATTGAGTTACACTATACGGCTTACCTATCTAAAAACTCTCTTCAAAATAAATAAAATATAAACTTTGCGTTCAATGTTTTTTCCCACAAATTCATAACAGTAATCAAACGAAGAAAAGACTTTTCCAATTAAATTATAAATACATTAAGATATATCTTACCGATAACACCATGCAATATTTCTTCCTCATCTTCGTTTTTACAAAATGAGCCTGACTCATCTGAATCTTTTCAGACATTGAAAAGTATTTATTTATTAAAGATATCAGTGTTTTATAACTTTGAATTGCTCTCAAAACTGGGTGTTCGAACAATTCTACATATCTTGTATGTTCAGACAAATATTAGTTACCATGAATGATATTAAATGTAATTCAACGTTTACACAACCCGTAGTAGCGAAATATAAAACAAAAATGTTACAATTTGTACAAAAATATCGTTGGCATCCAAACAATATCAATTTTTATTATCTTATCTAATACAAAATATTGTTCCAAATTACCCGTCTCATCGAGGAAACTTTGCAATTCCATCAGATCTGGAACAATGTTAAGTGATACTGTTTCCTTTAACTCCGCTGATATCTGCTCTGCAATTTTATTCAAACTATTGGTAGTTTTTTCCTGTTTAATTGCGGAAAGCACTGATCTTATTCCATCAATAGATGAACATTTGAGTGGAATAATTGTTTCTTCCCTTGGTGCTTTGAAAGCGGCACCTGTTTCTAAAAAAAATGGCAAGTTATGAGGCAAAATATATTTCTTTCTTGTATTACTGATTTTAGCACTTGCCCGACTTTTGTTTATAATGTGATACCATTGGTTTTAGCTTATAAAACAATTAAAATAATATATGTTGACGAAAAGAAAAAAGTCTTAACTACATTGCGTTAAAAATGTTTAAGCAAAATAATTTATTAATTGACAAAAAACAAGGATTGGTGTGAGAATACTAACCTTGGCCTATTATCTTTATTACTCTCGACACACTTTCAAGTGTTAAATTGCCTTGCAAATGAAAGACAATTCCCTGCATATAGTGCAGCTCGTTTGCAATATTTAGAAGGGAACGTTGAAATGTGTTGCTGGTTGCGTAATCTAAAATGTGCAGTAAGCCACAAGGTGTCGAACATTTAAATGATATAAGGATGCACTTTTGTTTAACTTCTCCGGGCGTCACATCTGGATGCGCAGTAAGGCAAGTTACTATTTTGTCTGTTTCTAGCCTTATCAAAGTTGTAGGTTGATCTGATCCGTTAATGGAAGCTTGAAAACCGCTTTCTAGCAAATCGTCTGCCTTTCTTCTAATTTCTTCATTTTCACATGTTGTCTGCAACTTTAATTCCATAACTGTAGTGATGCAATAAAGAAAATGAAAATAAGTTTATATATTTTACAAATTGATAAAGAAAAAGTTAAGTAGAAATCACATTTTTAACTATGATGTTATAACTTATGAATACTCACCATGATCTTGTTGAAACTTGATACCTTTTTGGCTTAATTCTCTCAACGTATCTTTCAATTGCGATGTGATTTCTGCAAACATATATACAGTGTACAAAGTAATTTTAATAATAAATCTTTGTATTATAGATTGTTAACAGAAAAATTGCGATCGTTTTTATGAAAGAATTTTCAACATTTGATATTTTAACCAAAATGCATGTTTCGCTTAATACTTAAACTTGATGAAGAGTAATTAGTCGATTAGAAAAAAACCTACCATGTAATTAAACAGTCAATATGCACAAAATAATTTTTCAATTGATAGAATATATTTATATGATTATGTATTGCTGTAAAATGAATGAATGTATGTGGAAATTACGGAAGTACCCGTATGTCAGAAAAGTATTATAGCTAATATTAGAAAGAAAAAAATAAATAAGTGTACCATTGTAAACGTCTGTCAGGGTTTTTACTTCAACGCCAGATTCCTTGAGCTGTTTGAAATACTCCTCAGCATTACATCCTTTGTTGTCTTTTCTTTTATTGTGTTCAATAAGACATTCAACTTTGTGTTTGTCGTCTTCGGCAATGTTGACCGACAGTTGATTCAGACAATTGATAAGATCCGTCCATTGGGTCAGAAAATCATCTGGATCAAGGGATTGTAACGCAAGATCAGCATAATTCAGTCTAGCAGTTTTTATAAGGTTGATGTTCCTGATTTCTTTTTGGCTTAAACCATCATCAAACATGAGCAGCAATACTAATGCCAGAAGTAAAACATCCCACGTTTTATGGTTAACAGAATTTGCGTCTTGTGGGTAAAGACAACTTAAGTATTTCTCTTCAATATTCTTAATCAAGTCGTCTTTATTTCTTTCAAGAAAATCCAATAGGTCTTGTTCACCTAGCTCTCTATCTAGTATTCCACATAATACAAGGCGGCCTCCATCAAATAGAAGTTTTATGTAACGTATAAATCGCTCTGGTGTTGTTTTGAAGTATGTTTTGAATTCTGCAATTATATATAAAGCAGTTCAAATCATTCCTTGTAAAAGATTATTCACTGCTTTTAGAAACTGATTATTTATCCTGAATGGATTAAGAGGTAAATGAGTAAGATTCATAGAAGTATTCGTGTACAATTAAGCATGACGATCGTCAAGAAAATAAAACAAAGTTGAAGGTTATTTTTTAAGAAATTGCAGATATTTCTAAATTGGTAAATTGGTAAATTTGGTTTGAAACCTATGAGATATTAAAAAGAACATAATAAGTATAAATACGAACCCTGTGATCTTTTGATCAATTCTTCAACCTTTTAAAAAGAAAAAAATAGGTATGCTTTTATCGCTTCGGAGGTGTTGCTGATCTGAGCATGAAAATAATAATTTAAAGATATTTAAATGTTGCTTTCTTTCTATGATCATTTTAAAATGTATATGATATAAATAACAATATATAATGTTATTATATCTGCATATAAAATAAGGTTATTAGACAATTTTTATGTTGTTTTTTTTTCATTTGAGACTACAACAACAACTAAGAAAGGTTTGCTAAACAACATATAATTATTGCTTTTAATATATATTAATCTTAGATAAACTCATGCGCGTGAAATAGATTATCCTGTTTCTCCTTTTGTTCAAACAAAAAAAACAGTACCAAATATGTCATCTTTAAAGATAAATTAATAATATCAGTAAAATAAATCAATAATTATTTTTTCAAATGCTTGAAATGGTATTCGAACCCCAGATCTTTTATATCCTAGCGACCATTTTGCCCTAAACCACAGGCTGCCAATTTAAATATAAGAAAATCATTAGAAGTAAACTGAGTTTAAATTTTAGAACTGCTTAAAAGTCTGAAATCCTTAAACGAATGATATTTCACAAACGTCATGGTTCAAGGCGGGTCTTATTAGGTCTTTTGTGTTCCAAACAAGTGTGATTGTTCTATAATATAGTCATGTTTAAAGAAGTATAATGCCCTTTGTTTGAATGACATTTTATGTTACTCCTATTCGACAATTATATTTTTGTAGAATTATTTCTAAAACATTTTAAGCAAACTATATTGCTGATACTAAAATAATTTGAAGTTGAAATAATTTACCTTTTCTTGCAGGAAATCTATTTCTTTTTTGTATTGAAGCAATTCATTCAGTAACCTTTGTACTTTCGATTTTTCTGCATCAATATTCAATTGTTGGTATTCATTTAATCTTCGTTCAAAGTCTTCTCTTGAATCTTTGTCAACTTGCTCAATAACCCTTAGTAAGATGGCTTTGACTTTTGCCCAGACTTGTTTGTACTCTGCTTCTGATAATTTTGCGTCTGCTCGATGACCAATAATCTTATTTCTGACATTTCGTAAACGAAGAAGATCGGCACCGAGGCTTTCATCTTTTGGTAAAGGTTTTGTTTTCCAACCAAGCTGTGGCTTTGTTGTTTCGTCTTTACACAAATTTAGTATTAGTCTTATCAATAGGGAAATATCAAATCTTTCTAGATTTAAAACTTGACCATAAACTAAATTATAGTCACACTTGTTCAGAAGGTTTCTTTTCGACAGTTCCCATAATTTTGTTTGCTGTTCTGGAGATGTGAGAAAGTCAGTTATATTTTCTCTTTTTATCAGAAATCTGAACACTTTAAATAGTAGCTCTCTTGTCAGGTCTGTATACATAAGACTAGTTCTTATGTAATATAACCTCTCGTCAGATGTTTCACACATGATACATTAGAATATATTCACTTACAATTTGAGAGAAATAAATGTCTGGTATAAATTTTCTATGCCCACGTTATTCTGAAAAAAAGACTCAATAACATTAAAAAAATAATAGTTCATAAGGCTTGGTTAAGAATAGAATTATACATGTAAAATTATTGCTGCAATGCAGCAATTAAGAAGCTCTGCGCAAAAATGCGCTCATTACAGATACCTTAAAACAGTATCCGGCAAATCAACATTTCATTCAAAACTATCATAAAACCAATTGCCTTAAAACAAATAGAATAAACCTCTTACAGAAAAATTTCTAGAAATAAGGGTCGATTTAAATGTTTAGAAGAGCAAACAGGGCCGTAAAAAGAAAGGACCTATATACCGGAAAGAACCTACGGAATACACAATATCAAAATAAGCAATACTGTGATATAACAATTCTTAAAAAATGGCCTTCCTAAATGTTTTCTTTTAATTCATAAAGAGCGCAATTTATTTTTGAATATGTTTGCATTTCCTGCAAAATTCTCCAGTCCGTTATTTATTACCATAGCTCGACACGAATGACCATTTCGTTAAGACTAAAACTACTTCTATATATATATTTTCGGACTTTTACAATGTTAATGTCATTTAGTTATTTATAGTTGCGAATCCATGTACAATTTGTTCCCGTTCTCATTCATTAATATTTCACGCTGCGAATCACCGGAACGCGAAGGAATAAATTGATAAAAATCGGGTCCATGGACAAAAAAGTAAAAATACAAATAGCTCTGCGCCTATTGGCGCGAAGCAATTATTTATTCGAATGTGATCAAGCCGTCGAAATTGTGCTGTAATGTAAAAGAGCCCTTGGTTGTTATTGTGTCGACACCATTTAATAATGATATTTCTGAATTATGTCGATTAATATTCCTAGAAAGACTAAATTGCACGAGTTGATAGAAACCTACTCTCATGTGGCGATTATTATGAAGTACATTGTTTAAGCAATGCAACATGGTTTAAAAGATACTGTCAACAATAAATAACAATAATCACTCCACACCAGCGAGAAACCAAATAATGAATACGAAAAAAAATGACCAAATTCCTTAAAAGCAGACCAAATCACCACGATTTAAGACTCTATTTTTGCAAATGCAATGTTTAACACATCGAAAACATTTAAAAGAACATAGATTATTTTTTTTACATGAAAGTCATAAAATCATGAAGTGATGAAGAAATAATTGAAATCGGCACGTACTATTATAGGTATTTAACGACGAAGCAGATACTGATAAACAAAGATAATATTTAATATCTCCATGAATATTATTTGACATAATTTTTCAATCATCACTTATTGAATTGTTGTTTTGGCTCAGTAACGTTACATATGCGAGGACTCCTTCACTTTGCCGATGGCAACAGCATCTTTTTGATGGCTCGATCACATTTGAAGAAGTATTTTGTTATTACAAAGCCTTGTGAACTATATTTTTTGTTTGGCCTGATGTAAGGTAAGGAAAATAATCCATGCGAAATGATATAGGCAAAACATTTTCTTCACGGTTAAACAATCATAAAAGATGTGTCTCCAAATAAAAGAAAGCACACAAGTCATTATGATAAATGATCTAACAACTGAAATTATGTCACTTACGGTATTTCTCCTTTTCATTAAAATTCAATGATAATTTAGATCCCCTTTTAATTTATAATAAATGAAAAAGTAATACTTTGGAATCGATGGTGTTTTTCTATTTATTTGATATAAGTGCAAAAATGACAAAAGAAACAACAACAAAAACCTTAGAATGCATAAAGATGGAAAGTTGGGAAAAAAAATATTCCACACACAATCGATGGTGTTTTTCTATTTATTTGATATAAGTGCAAAAATGACAAAAGAAACAACAGCAAAAACCTTAGAATGCATAAAGATGGAAAGTTGGGAAAAAAAATATTCCACACACTATCAGATTTCTTCTCTCTTGTATTTATACGAAATTAAAAAAAATGAATTGGGACAGCTTATCATAGTATACGAAGGATTATGGTAACAGTGCTGTAAGGGCTGAATTAAAATGTGCGGCACAGTCAAAATAATAACTTGAAAGATAAAGCAATCCACAAGATAAATAAATTTTCAGTCTTATTTAAATTTATTGTGTTCCAAGTTTAGTGAAAAAAAGAAGCTCAAATATTTGCAACGTTTGACCTTGTTCAGAAAATAAAACATTAATCAAGCTACATAAGTCTGAAATTTGTTTTAGATCAAAATCTTCTTTTTTTGGGGTTGGGGGGTTTGGTCATGCAATGTTGGACATGCAATGTCGTTTGGTATGAACAAAAAGTTCTCGGCCTGATATACTTCTAGCCACTACACAGGCATTTACACACGATACGTCGATACCGATTATCTTATTGAAAATTAAGACCAAATGGAGGAAGTTGAAATCAAAGCAGTCATTAAGTACCTCTGAAAGAAAGGGATGTTCATCAAGGAAATCAATGAAGACTTCGTGGAAAGATCTAATGAATGAATGAATGAATGAATGAATGAATGAATGAATGAACGAACGAATGAATGAATGAATGAATGAATGAAGGAAGGAACGTATATTTGTATAATGCAATATTTATGTGTGTTGACAAATTGTTAAGTTGAGTGTCTATCGGAATTATATGAATGAGTCAATCACTTTGATAACTCAGCATTTCGTTGCAGCGTATTCCGTTTGTAATTAATAAGTCTAGAATTTATTTCTGGAGGTTTCTTTCTTATGTTTGTGTTTTACTATGTGTTGTAAGTATGATACGTATACAAAAGAAATGATAACATAACGACCCTTATTCTTTGAAAAAAGCCTTTCAAGAAGATATGTACACGCCAGTCATAGTGAATCCCTTGAAAATCCTTTCATCTCACAACTCCAGTTACCGTTTGTCCGTCTTCTAGTTATTTACGAGAATTAAAAAGATATAAAAGAAGTTTTATTTTGAATAAATATCCTTAAAGAAATTATACATTTTTACATTGGTAAGAATTTAAACTATTGAACTATTTGCAAAATAGACTTCTCCATATGGACGTAAGTTGTGAGAAATTATCAATACAATATTATTTTCTACGTTACTTCTCTGATTGAATATTAAATTCCTTAATATTTACACCTATTAAAATGTATAACAACCTTAAATGACTCCTATTAATGTATACGCATTTTATCGGTTTTTGTACAATTTAAGACTCGTCACAATGGCTACATGCACAAAGGAAAGAAGAAAATTGTTTGTATTCAATTGATTAAAGATTTCTTTTTACAAAATTGTAGTAGTAAATTTTATGTATTTTGCGATCAACGGAATTAAAGATGTTTCACAAACTTCAATTAAATATGAATTGATCATTGAAAAACTGAATGTTGTTAAAAATCTAAGGGATACGATGAAATAGGGCCAAACATAATTTGGCGGTTATATTGCACCAAAGATTGCATCAATTGTTAATAATAGTATTACAGCTAGTATTTTCCCAAATGCATAATAAGAGCAGCTAGAGTAATTCCTATTTTTAAATCGGGATATAATGATAAAGCAAACAGCTATCGACTGATTTCAATTTCATCAACTATATCTAAGATATTAAACCCAATATTGCTAAACAAATACATTCATACTTTGAAAATAGAAACATTATTCATATCACACAATCAGGCTTTCGCAAAAATCATTCTACATCATTATTTCAAAAGATACTCTCTATGATTCGGGAAAAAGTATATCAAAATAAAAATAAAAAAATCTGGAAACAAAGTGATCCCTCGGAAGCATTAATCAGAACAAAATAACATAAGAATTGCAGACTCGGTTTGATTGAGTCTATACATGAGGGATATTGGATAAGTGCAACATCCCTCACGCCCTCCAGCACCGGCAACACCATTTAAATGACATAAACAATTGATGCAAAATAAATAATGTAGCCTTAAATTATGAAAGCTCAAAATGTATTGTGATAGAAACAAGACCAAAGTAAAAAGAATGTGAAAATTGTTTCGTATGATAAATGAAAATGTGACAGATCAGAAAATTCTGGGTATTTGCATATATATATTTATGCAAAAATGCACAGGCATTCTGTGCGTGGTTCTTATAATTTTACCAATATATACTATAAACAAAAACAATGTAGAAAGGTTCACACGCGGAACTTTCATCCGGCCTCATTCTAAGTCCCAGATCTTTGTTAAATTTCAACCAATTTTTCCAAATAAAGAGCAGTCGACTCAGAAATTATTTCTGTTTCAAAACATGTACAATTTTATACTAGTGTATACAGAAAAAGATCGAATTTTAAAGCTTGTCTTGGTCGAGCATAGCTTGACCGAAACGTAAAAAGACAATTTTGAACATTAATCGATATATTTATTATGAAAACAGTGCATGCAAGCACCTGGCACAGGTAAGGCAACTATAAACTTTCATTTAATGCAAAACATCGATAAATAGGCACATTCAGTTATTTGCACTAATTTCTTATATGTTTCGACATTTCATGCACACAAATCGTCCACGGGATATACAAAATGTATACCCCGTTCGGCATAGTAAAAATAAAGTGCAGCTGGGTAACAGCGGGAAACCCAGTTTCTAATTTTAGAAACAGGCGATGCATTGAGAAAACCCGGGTCAGATTAAATGTCGAAAAATTTAAGAAATTAGTTGTTTGATCACAAAACGAACCTTATTCTTTGAAGAAAAACTATCAAAAAGATATAAGCACTGCCAGTCCAAGTTAATCCTTTGAAAATCATTTCAACTCACATTGCCAATTACCTTTGATCCCTCATCTAATTATACGCGAGATTTAATGATGATAAAATGAAATAGAGAAAAACAGAATCCCTAAAGTAAGTTTCATTTTGAAAGAAATATCCATTTAGAATACAATTTAACACTGGTACGAATACAATTTTACACTGGTACGCATTATAAATATCGAAACTTATACACGAAAAAAAAGGATATTGACATATATCTTTTATTTTAAAACAATTGTAGTATTCAATTTTAATGTTTCAGTGAATGCGTTTACATTATTTTCAATCGTCTGTTTTACAATTTAACAATGACAAGTAGATATAAATCGACATTTTAATAAAGTCAAAAATATACTGTTCAATATTCATTTGTAAAGATCTAATTAAATACCTGTCATTTTGCTGTGAGACAACAACCGGGACATAAGCGAATCATTGTGACAGATTGCAGTGTAAGACATGTATATTTTTCATTAAAGGCTGGTCAAGCATTCTCTTTTAAAAAAGAGTAATTTGTCTATTTTTTGCGGATAATCTCGAGTCGCTAAATAAATTTATGAAATTTATTTATTTATCTTAACAATTTGTTTTATCTTTTACAACTTATGAATATTAACATAAGCTAATTACACCTTTTGACTTTAGACTAGTATGATGAATCAACTATGTGTCTCAAACTTATTAAATTTGTATTTAATCTTAAGTCCATTTGATTTGTGAGGCAATACTAAAGGCAATGTAAAAGTGCAAATCACAAAACGGTACAAATCAACCGGGTTTTTTTGCGAAAAAAGGAACATTGGACATCCAATGTAGTGAGGAAAGTCCAAGACGGCTGCAATTCCTGTAAATCATTTCAAAACGCTCATTTGTTTTCTAAAATTACATCGTAAATCATAACTCATCATTAGGACAGTTTAGGTTTTGGACAAGATGTTATTAGTATTGTAACTCAGCCTCATCTACCATCATATCATAATTGAAAGAATCCATTATGTTTCTTTGTCATCGTTTTCTTGTATGAAGGATTTTTTTTTGCACGAAATCCGTCTGAGACGGTTTGACTGACTGTAAAATGTACAGGGAAGAACTGGATATTTGTAGGATTTTCATTGATCATTTTTAAATTACAAACAAAAATCAAGTAACCTCATTGGCTATTCTACAAGTTTGAAATATATAACATTTATCTGTTACTGTTGGCTTGCAACATTTTATTAACTTATTTATGTATCAACATTTGTTAAACTGTTTCACTTTTTCTTGAAGTGTCATCGTTTTCCTTAATTTAGTGTCATATTCCCATTTAATTGCCACATATGCAATTGTGATGGCAATGTTGTTACCATTGCTTTTCTTAAACAGTTTAAATTGGAGAAAACTGCAAAGATTTAACATTTTGTTAGCATATAGCACTTGTTAAATTTTCAGTTTGCAAACGTTCATTTGATTTATACCAGCTTGCAACATATTCCTAGGGTGATTATATAGAAATCATGTAGAATAAAGTGACTTTACAGTTAACCCTCCTGAGAAATACGTTTGCTTTATTTTTGATAAAACAAAACATAGTAATATAATAATAGTAACGTGGTATAACTATAAAATATATCAAGCATACAAGATAATGTTACTTTACATTTTACCCTCTGGAGAGAGACATGTGTTATTTTAGAACTTAGATTGTTTAAGTCCTGATCTATAAAATCATATCGGTTGCAGTTTCTGCATTCGGTAATTTATATGTTTCATAACCTTCCGGGAAGAACGATTCTTTCATGCTTTCTAATTAACTTATACTGGTACTCTTGTAAATGCAGTAAAGGCACTGCATGAGCAAGCTCTTAGGGCGTATAATAATCTTTTAAACGTTTTTGATAATGTTAGTCTAGATATTCGTACCAAGTTATCTTTTTTTGATACTAATACATGAAGTATGAGTGTCCCTATATTAACGTATGGATGTGAAGTTTGGGGTGCTTATAATTATAAAGAGGTAGATAAATTACATGTTCGATTTTGTAAATATAAATAAGGCGTGAAGAAACAAACACCTACACATGCGGTATATGGTGAACTCGGCCGAGTGCCTCTGTCAGTTATATGTAAAGAAAGAAGCGTTAAATTTTGGTTGAAGATTATGAAAAGTAACGATTTGCCTGTTTATCAGATGTTTAATGATCTATGTAATAATGTTAGTACTTCTTGTTGGGCTAGTAGAATGAATTCTGTTATAGATCATTTAGGTTTTTCAAATATAAGGTTGTCATTTGATCCTAGGGTTAATTATAACCTTTTGATAAAATCTAGAATACGAGATCAATCTAATCAAGAAAGGAGTTTAAATATTAATTCTATGTCAAAATAAGATTGTTATTGCAAATATAAAACTGAATTTTGTTTTGAAAAATACTTGGATGTTATATTGAATGATAAGCTAAGGCAGCATTTGACAGGCTTAAAATTGTGCTAACATAGTTTAGATTTAGAATAAGGAAGATATAATAATATTGATAGAAGTAATAGACTGTGCAAACTATGTAACCAAAATGTAGTAGAGTCAGAATATCATTTTGTTATGTGTTGCTCACGTTACTATGGTGGCTGATTTGTGCCATTTGTGTTTTCGCCCCGCACCCTGCCATTTTAACTTCTTAATTCTCGTCTTTTCGCTTGGCGGGGTCACGGGACGAAAACACGCTAATTAGCGGGGGCGCGCGGCGAAGTTTAACAAATAAAACTTCGCTCCGCGAGGGCGCGGAGAGAGAAATAATAAATAAAACGGCGGGGGCGCGGGGCGAAGTTTAATAAAATAAAACATCGCCACGCGCCCCCGCTAATTAGCGTGTTTTCGTCCCGTGACCCCGCCAAGCGAAAAGACGAGAATTAAGAAGTTAAAATGGCAGGGTGCGGGGCGAAAACACTAATGGCACAAATCAGCCACCATACATTACAGTAGTATTAGATCAAAATATTCAGGCCAGAGTTCATGGCCAACTTTACAAACGTTCAATGCATTGATGTCAAATAAAAGTAAAAAATATATGTTTAATCTAGCAAAGTATATAAAAGAAGCATAATGTTTACGTCAAAATACCCTTGAAAGTTTACCTGTCTTCTTATCGTATATTGTACTTCATTATTTGTCTATGTTATTTACGTATATTATAGTATTTGCCACAAGTATTTTGTTTGTTTGTAAATGACCAATGGCTTATGTATTGCTGATTGCCAATGAATGAAACTGAAACTCTAATTCCTATCTTTGTCATTTTCCCTTATTGTTCACTGTTTCTTGTTCACTCTCTGCTTTGTTGTCTAATTCTTTCTTACCATGCTCAACCTGTGTTTTCCCTACTTTTCCTGAGGTTCCAATAACTGACCAGAAGAGTTCTGTTTGATACTTGTTTTGATGTTGAATGCTTCTTTAGATTCGTTCATGTCAGGACATAATCCAAAAGAAGGACCATTTTGACCATTAACTTGGAAATTTTGATCGGAATTATTTTCTTTTTCAGCATAATTTCTTAAGATTTTATCATCTTTAGTCTAAAATGTACATGTATTAATATTGTGTACATGTTCTGATTAAAAAATGAATAAACGTTTACCGATATGTTTTATCAGGTCAGTGAATAAGTCTATGACAGATCATTTGGGTCTATGTATAGTGTATAACAAACTATAACTGTAGTAACTTAAGTGAATATAATTTAATTATATGAAACATTTTAAAGAAGCCATGAACCTAATTACTTAACGATTTTTTAAGTCTTAATTCTACAAATACATGTCAATCTTTCTATTTCTTTAAAATCGATTCATCAAAGATATAATTGATGACCTGATACGACAATCAATTTACTTTTAAATGTGTGATATTCATCAATTTAAGCGTCAAACATGTTCTCACTCATCATACATTGATAAAAAAGCACCACATATCAAGCATATCTTTATTAGATCACTGTTATGAAATAGTTCGTTTCAAATTAAGACCTTGACTTTTCAGCTTTTAATTAAATTTTTGCGTAGAAAATATCAATCTGTTAAATATTGATGCATATTCATTTCAAAATTTATATTCTAGTGACAAAGATATGGACCGGTCATGACAATATATTCACAATTATATCATTATATTTGATGACAAACGTGACACTGACATTTTAGCTGGAGACGTGATTCATGTGCTCAATACAACAGCATTTTGTCCCAAGCGTTTATGCTAACTTGTTTTTATAATCCATTCAGAAATAAAAGAATTGTTGCTTGGACACCACAATTAATGTACAGTTATGGAAAAGTTCCCTTTTATTGACCTTTAAGTGATAAAGCTGGGTCTTTCTTGCGACATATTGTATGTGCAATACATTTCTGCAAAATTATTTCGAATTCCATTCATGAATGACAAAGCCGGGATAATGAATAAAACTAGTAAGAATTATTTTCCATCTGTTGAAAATTTTCTTATGTTTTGTTGTATGTCCTCCAAATATGACAAATAATACATTCCTTCCAAAGACGGTTTGGAATATGCTTTGGAAGATATCTATAAGAACATTCTATATTTTATTTTTTTTTCTTAAATTTGTGATAAGCTAACAATAAACATTTGTACTTGAATAGAAAATACATTATATAATATAACTAAGCTTGACACGTTTTTCAGCACCAAGGCTATCATCACATGTACAACTTTTATGTAAACTTACAGATATCACTTACGTAAATGAGATGCACGTATATGATATTGATCAAAAATAAGATCACAAGAACATGTTGGATAATTTTTAAATAAAACGCAATGAAACCGTCATTGAACTAAATAATATATTTACACATAATGTAAAAATAACATAAAATAGAGAAAAACGGGATCCCTTGAGAACGTCAAAAACTGAAAATGTTGTAGGCTTGATTTGAATAAGCCTGTTCATGGACGGTAATGGAAAGTGCAATTTACCGTCCACGCGTCTTAGCACTTGCTTAAGCTGAATTCAAAATTTTATCATGTTGATGGTGAAATCTTGAATTTAGTAACATCCGCAGGTAGGTTAATACGGCGGTTATCATGAAACATTCAATGTGACATGTTAGTGCCACTCCACCAATATAAGGAGTTAAGAAATCATTAATGTGTGTTTAAAAACTGAAGTAAGTGAATATGAAGTGAACGCTCAATGTTTGTATTTTGTTATTGAAATTACTTAAGCTCCCCCAAAATTTAAAATAGTATGAATTGATTACTTCTAGCCACTACACTGATATTTACACACAATACGTCGATAACGATATCTAATTGAAGATTACTGACTGGTTTTATACAGATTACGTAACATAAAACACACTTTGATCAGAAGAGGGATGTGTCGTTTAGACCAAATTGAGAAAGTTGAAATCAGATCCGTCTGTAAGAAAGGGATGTCCCCGAAGTAAATCCATGAAGACTTCATAGATACATTTAGGAAGAAGTCCCCTTACCAAAGCACTGTGAAAATATGGGCTGCTGAATTTAAGAGGGGAAGAAGAACACTGGATGATGAGCGGCCTGGGCCGCAAAAATAGGCCACCAACGATGAAACTGCCGAAGCTGTGCACAATCTAGTCATAAGCGACAAAACGTGAGACCTGCGAAGCATTGCTTGGGAATTGGGTATAAGCTTTGATTCAGTTCAGGCAATTCTTACTGATGTCTATGGCATGTCAAAGGTTTCCGCTAGATGGGTCACCTAACAGAAGACTGACGACCAGAAACGGACCAGGCTAGACATTCAAGATATATTTTGTCTCGCTACGAAAATGAACCTGATGTTATCAACGGATCGTAACTCAGGATGAAACATGTGTCCATCACTTCGATCCAGAATCCAAAAAAACAGAGCATGAAGTGGGAGCACCCTGGCTCATCCCCTCCGAAGAAATTCAAGAGGGTGGCATCAGCAAGGAAGATGATCTTTTGGGATAGTCATGGGATAATCATGATTGACTATCTTGAGCAGGTTGTACCATAAACGGTACGAACTAGACGAATTGAGGCGTCTGCATCAAGAAATCACACGTTAAAGGAGGAACAAATTGACTCAAGGAGTGCTGCTCCTGCACGACAATGCACCAGCTCAAACATCCCAAGAAAACCCGTCGTTCACATAAATATTTTGACAACAATACTTAAACATATATCATAGAAGTATTAGCTATGCAGGTCAATAATGAGTATCTACATTACGATATTGGCTTTAATTTTATGACTTTGGCACGGACACAAAATCAGTTATTGCCAATTTACCTTCAATAACTTTTTTTACTATCGTACCTAAACTTATATGAATTCGCGGAAATGCATGTAGGTCAGAGCCACACAAAGTCCACATAGATTGACAATTTTAATAGTCAGTGACAGTTATTCTATATAAAATATACTCACTCTGACTTGTTTACAGTCTAAATCCGCCATTTTCCATATCGCACCATTTCAACTCGCATTAAAAATTATCGCACCGCTATACGGTCGACCTTAATGTGACTTATTACAAAATAATGAACAAAAGAAGAGTTCCCTTGGTGTGGACGTTTTCCCGATCGTTCCGGAATGTCCCCGAGCGCTCGGAATATATATAGGACAGCTAGTACGCAAACATATACCTCAGAAAAAAATGTAAAAAATATTCCCAAATCCTCCTATTATGGCATTTAGAAGAGACAATAATCTACATGATATTTTTGTTAAAAAAAACACTACAATGTATGATTTCAACAGGCGGATTCCTGTGCTCCTTGCAGATCTAAAAGTGTGCGATTTGTCCTTATGTCATGGAAGAAGATACGTTTATTGGTGTGAACGGGGCCTCGTACAAGTTTGCAATTAAATCGCGTGAAAATCGACGAATCATCTAAGCTGTTAGCTGTAAGCGTTGCAAAATTATATTTATGTAGGTGAAATGGTAAAACAGGAGACGCGTTATACCAAAGATATATTATCAACTTATCAAGAATGCAGTCCAAGTACAGCGATTCAATTCAATACATTTTTAAAGTTATTCTTAGCGCCCGTCTCGATACAGTATATTCTTATTTGGCTTATAATATAAATCTTTTACCAAAAATTCTTTTAATTACGCGGATGAATTTTATTTTTCTTATGAGTTCATGATGTATTCATATACATGTAATGAAGAATAATTGTCATAATTATGTTATGTTGCTTTTAAAAATCAGTGTTATCCTTGTGGACCTGGTTCCACAGCAATAGACGACTGTCCCGGAAATTTAACTCATGCAAAATGTAAGGAGTGCCAGAATGGAACATATCAACGAGATTGTATTGCCTACAACGGAACTGCAAGTTGTAAACCCTGCACAATGTGTGATGTCTATAAAGAAAACTGTACAATATATAAAGATGCTGTCTGTGAGCCGATGATAAATGTCACACGGTGCAATTGTGGTGAATATATACTTCAATAAATTACATTGTTTATTAATTAATTTTCAAATTTTTAAATGCTGTACAAACAGAACATAGTTTTATTTTGGATTTGTAAATAATACATCATCACTGCAATATAAATACACAAATTGTAAATATGTCACGTTTCTATTTAACAAACAATATAGGATTTAATATATAGTATTGAATTCCATGTAAAGCTGGAGAATGAACAATTATGGATTAAGAGAATATTATTATCACTTGGTATATAATTTCCTAAGCAGAATATAAACATATTTGATACAACAAAACAATTGAATTTTAAGTTTAAATTTGTAACAAATATAAGATTTAGGTGTTAGTACTAACAAAAGTGTTCCTGATTTTAATCTAATCTCTCAGATATTTAGCTAGATTCGTAAGTATAATTTTATTATAAGAAGAAATCAGCTGAATAAATTTACACATTGATGGTCTTTTGTAATAATATTGTCTCACATATTCTTTCCTTATGTTTACATAGCATGGGCATATCAAAACAAAATGGTATTCATCTTCCAAATCCATAATATTACAAAATAAACTTGGGATACTATTTTGCCCGTATCTACCCGTTTGTACTCTTAGTGTATGTGCAGACATTCTAATTCTTGTGATGTAAAATCTAAGATTCTTAGGCAATATGTTAAGGTAGTGTTCGTATGAAAATAATTCTTTACAATTTTTATACAGTTCTAAAACAGAATTATTTTCTATAGATGAATGCCATATTTGTATATAATTATCAATAACTCTTTGTTTAAATAATTTTGGAAATAATTTACTATCTACAATATTTAAAAAAGTTTTTGGATAAACCATATATATTTAGCATTTCTTTGACATATGACACCCAGTTCTTTTTACCTTTGTAACAATCAGATAAACTTAATTCATATATTTCCCGTAAAATTATATTGTCAGTTTTTATCAATTTGCACCAAAATTTAATTATTCTTACATATCTATTTCTGTACAATGGGTAACGGCCGAGTTCGCCGTATATACTGACATTGCTTGTATTGGCTCTAACATTAAAATTCTTTTACAAAATTTCAAGTGAATACGCTCAATATCTTTTGATTTGCTTTAACCCCCTACTTCTGATGCATATGATATGATTGAGCCTACAAAAGAATCAAATAATTGACATAATAATTTTGGTTTTAAATCCCTGTCTTTACAATTTATCAATTATGTGTTCATTGCTTTTAAAGATTTAACAGTTAAATGTTCATTATTAAGAGAAAAATTGCCTGTATAGATGAACACTGTACCTAGGTAGTTAAAGTGATCTACTACTTCTATTGTCTGACCGTTATACGTCCATTTTTCGTTGATAGAAATACGCCATCTTTTTCTAAAGACAATAATTTTAGTTTTCATGGTATTGACCTCTAATCCCCATTTAAAGCAATATGAATACAAAAGATCTAAACTATTTCTTCAGGAGCTTTACCTACAATGGCCATATCGTCAGCAAAAATCAATAAAATTAAAACAATATCATCAATCAATAATCCTGAGTTTAATTCAAGGCCTTCTTCAAATAGGGAGAACATTAATGGCGAAGTTACCTCCCCTTGACGTAGGCCTACAGCATACTGAAAAAAATCTGAATAGGTTGTTACAACATCTTACACCACTGTACACATGATTTTATTTTGTCATACATATTGTAAATGATTCGTAATATTTTTCTTTGTACGCCATATTTATACAGTTTCATCCATAATGAATTTC
Organism: Ruditapes philippinarum; assembly: GCF_026571515.1. Taxonomy (NCBI): domain Eukaryota; kingdom Metazoa; phylum Mollusca; class Bivalvia; order Venerida; family Veneridae; genus Ruditapes; species Ruditapes philippinarum. The sequence goes on from NW_026863024.1 coordinate 103,305, forward strand.
TACAAAAACTACCAAAACAAGATTTCAAATCAATAAACCCTACATATAAACGTTAATTATCATTTAAATGATAATAACAACGATCTTGATAAAAAAAAAACTGTGACTGATTTAACAACGGTATAATACTTCATCAAAAAGCTCATGAAAACGTCAAGAATAAACTAATAGCAAATACAGAGTAATGCACGAGATATATCTTTTAAAGAAGAAATAGTTTGGGAAAAAAATCATGAATGAAACTTGTTCATGTATCTCTTTGTACGACTAAATGAATATGCATATAGATTTAATTTGGATTTATCAACATACAGGTATATGATATTGGTGTAAAATGACTACACGCAAATAAACTGTTTAACGTATAATCGTGTGTTGTTTTTTTTGGATTTTTTTTTCAATTCAGAGTTTTTGGTACAGTCAATTGAACAACATGGTTGTTAGTAATTTGACATAGGGGCATCCAAATGAATGTTAAGTTTGTCGTCAGTTTTTTATAATCATATATTATTTATAATACCATCTTTTCACTGTTAATTTCATTACATAGTAAGGTTTGTCGATTTATAAGAATTGTTTATTAACAAAAATAATTTCTTAATTGCAAATAGTTTATAGCTGGAAGGTGAGCAAATTGTGGAAACATTTTCTTCCATATTTAATTTTGACGTAAAAATAGCATCATTTTATTTGATAGAATCTATGATATTACTTATTTTAAGTAAGACTAGTATTTTAAATCAAACTCTTTTAATAAACCTAGACAATCTAAAGATCTAAAACATGGAAAATATTTGCACACCTGCTAAACTTTGTAATTGAATCGAGCAGTTTTACATATGAAAAAACAAAAAAAGTGAATCACAACTCTGGTGAGTTCTTGATGTCATTTGAATGTCCGTGTCGAGGAAATTTTTGTACAGTGTGTCCATAAAATTTCTAAATATAGTCAAATAAGTAAAGTATTTTTTTAAAAAGCAAATGACTTTCATGTGTATCATTTTTGTAACAGATGAGGATAGTGTTAATGTCGTTTTCCATTGGACGAACTTTGTTATCACAACTGGAATAGTTTTATCCCTGGCTACCTTGTTAGCGTTATTCTGTATTATAAAAGGGTAAATTTTATCATATTTCTCTGCAAATAATATTTCAATATACACATATTAAGAAATAGTTTACAGTATAATATCATCTAAACGGAAGATATCCATCTTTTTTAATTATCATTGGTTTGTTGATGAATTAGGCATAAATGAAAGTAATATAAATTACTACAAGTCGCATGAGCTCTGAAATTTGAATTGAGTGTAATTTTAAACTGTGTTATTTTAAAAGTCGAAAAATCAAGGAAGTGATTCCGAAACATCGGCATTGGAATCAAACCTGTGAAGTGAAGAAGAGATCGGCTGTGGACACCAATGGCATTCAAATATGTGTTGATCTCGATATTAGCTCAAACAAAGAGAGAGCAAGGCACAAGGAACACAACACGAAGTTGTCAAAGAACCAGGATGAGACACGTGAGTTCTGTAATAAAAATGGAAAATAGGAAATTAAATGATAGTTTGCACTCAAAATTCAAAATTAGGGATTTTATATTTGATCTCGCTGTCAAGTATAGAAATTGAAATAATTCATGTAATAAAATAAGTAGTTTCAATGAAATTATTAATAGTTTTATAAAGAAAGCAGATTGTATTGTTCAACTAAACTGAAGCTTCAGTTTTAAAGTAAGGCAAGCTTAAAGTCCTGATATTACTTAACTAAGTCAAGAACATCAATTAAATTTTATATGATATATGTATAATCATTTTGTTCCAGGTTTCAGAAATTGGAATACATGCCAAAGAAATGAAATTCAAAAACCAGAATTGTTCCGCGTCAACGATGATAAAGATACATATTTAGAAATGGACAAAAACAACATATGTTATGCCATTGTAGAGCTAGGTATATTTGTACATGAGTTGTGTTTGTGCAGACATATATGAAATAGGGCATTTTTTAAATGCCATAAATGACAAATGTTACATAATAACAAACATGACAAATGTTACGTAATAACAAACATGGCATGTACATATTTGTATCGAAATAACCAAACTGGGAGGTAAAAACCGCCACAATCTTAACAAAAGTTATGTAAGATGACAAAGTTGAACCAAAAACCATCTACATAATATAATAAAATGGATTGCTGATCAAAAACAATTGACCAGAAAAAATAAATATTTTCCAAATCGTGGTCGACTCGCCCAGGAAAAACCATAGTTTGGAAACCTGTGCCCTTTTATCTTGTGTCAAGTACCACTTGATGTAGGACTCCATCCTTGGAAATATTTTAAACATTCTATACATGAATAAGTGTTTTACATATGACAATATCATAAGTATTTATGACAACAAATAGAAAAATATTTGAAAGAGATAATATAACATCGACTAGTTTTATAAATCTTTGCATGAACAATATACATATATATATATATAGTGTATATCATGAATAGTTGCACAAAAAATTTGAGATAAACAATAAGTGAAACAACTGATTCATTAAGAATAAATGAAATGGTATTAATATCAACATCAAAAATTGAAAGATGAGGATGGAGTTGGAGGAGGTGGATTTTAGTAATACAGAAAGGCGAGAATCATTCCTCGCCAAAATTATTTCTTTGTGATAGATCTAATGTAATCATTGGTTAATTAACATCACATGATTTAAGTCTTGATATCGATTGGCTAAGACGTACTTGGCTAAACCTGACCCGTAATGGCTAAAACCTGACCCGTAATATTCAGTACAGTAATGAGAATAGGGACAGACCAATGACATAAATTATTTTATGTGGGCATAAAATCTTATTTATGTATTGTCCAGGTCAAGCAAATATAACTGGCAAGACGAACTTGTTTGGTATGAGATAAAACACTTAGGTTGAATGAAATAGGGCATTTATTAAATGCCATAAATGACAAATGTTACATAATAACAAACATGACAAATGTTACATAATAACAAACATGGCATGTACATATTTGTATCGAAATAACCAAACTGGGAGGTAAAAACCGCCACAAAGGGAACCTTCCGCCACCCAGAGAGACTTGACTAGGTATGAGCTTGACCTGTGACAAGGATAGATCCCAGTTTGGTTATTTTGATACAAATATGTACATGCCATGTTTGTTATTATGTAACATTTGTCATGTTTGTTATTATGTAACATTTGTCATTTATGGCATTTAATAAATGCCCTATTTCATTCAACCTAAGTGTTGTGTTTTATCTCATACCAAACAAGTTCGTCTTGCCAGTTATATTTGCTTGACCTGGACAATACATAAATGATTTTCGCAAAAATATGGGATTTTAGGATGCTTTTTTAGAGATCGAAAAAAATGGAAATTTTCACATTTTCAAATATATTTACAGTAAAGACTGTTTACAGTGACCTTCGATGGGAGAAAAGAAAAAAGGTCATTATAGACAGGGAGTCACTATGGACAGTCTCTATATAATTCGGATATATGAACATATCATACCAATATTTTGTTGAAAAGCAGGATAGTACCATACTAGGTCTAAGTTAAAATTGCATGTATAATTGGTTAAGATTATAAACTACACCATAACATTAGTATCTAAAAGTTACATATTCATTAAAATGTAATTTATATTGATAAATCTGTTTGTAAAAAAAATGTTTAATTTCAATTTTACTAATGAGATAATACTGTAGAGACATTTAATTTTGTATAATCAACCTGTTTACTTTACGGAGTTCAATGTATTAATAAAACATTAGATACAAATCTCAACATAATTTCTAGATAAGTGCTCCGAAAAAAATTAACAATCGAGGTTTCAAACATAACCACACCTTTAAGACGTTTGGCATTGTTTATCTTTACTCGCCAAAACACCGCAGCAATTATGTATATGCATGTGTCTTTAATCATTTTATCGGCGAAAATTGATTGAATTGTGTAATTGTCAACAAACAGCCACAGTGTATTAGCGTGTCGCCGATTGGTCAATGCAAACTGCCGTAGATACAACGCGCGTTCTGATTCGTCAATCATGAATACGTAATGAGAAAGATAAACATAGTGAACTCTTGCCTTGCGGCGTGTATTGAACTTTGTTGATGTTGACACGCGTTCTTAATTAGCGGATTAACGGTAATTGGTTGTAATTGAGAGGTAAACAAATTATTAACAGACCTAGCGGCGTAAATAAGTATGACGGAAAATTATAAAAATCGGGCGACTGAAGCAAAGTCGCTGATCCGAAGGCGACTTCTTCGCCAAAGTCGTCACCTAGTTCAAGCCATGCTCCCCTAGCAAAAGTCGCTGTTCACGGCTCAAATACCGTAACGGGTGACTAAATCATGGTCGTTGTACGGACTAGACAGGGAGTCGCTACATACAGACCATTTATATAGTAAATACTGTTCGGCGCACCTAACTATGGTCACTATAGACAGAACGTCGCTATATACAGGGGGTCGCTAAGACAGTCTTTACTGTATATGGTTGTCAAGTGTATGGTTGTGTATTTCTACGTTCAGCAACAGTTTGATAATCAATATATTAATATGATGATATGAATTAATAGTTTTAGAGAAATAATATTTTATCAGTATTACTTAATCAACTTATTTTACATTGCATTTGTTTTGAAAGTTTATTCCTTTTTAATTATAACAGACAAAAAAAGTGAATGTGAAATCAACGATGGAAAAGAAATAAAACCAAACGCATTCGAAGCGGACAGCAAACATATTGCTGTAATATGTCCTAATGTAAAAACATGAATCAACTTAGACCCAAGAGTAACGGAGAGCTCATCTGACATCCAAGGCAAGCGTTAATGTCATATGAAATTTAAAGATATTCTATCAGTTAGCTTACTTTTTTCGTTTATGTATGCAATAAAAAAAGCTAGTTTGTAATTTTTGAAGGATCGCCTGATGGTAATTTCTCTTCTATCAAATTCAGATGAATCGTTTACTTCCCCACCTTGCTGCCATTTTATTGACTTGAGAAAAACAATTTCACCACATTTGTGATTTGTCACACATATTAAGATCTCCTTTCAAAATTTCATTTATTTAGTTCCGCCCATTGTTTTCTCGTCAAGGGCACAAGTGTTCTTTTATTTGGGAATCATATGCCGCTTTTCATAGAATGGCACTACTAGCTGTGTCACATTGAAGGTTCCTTGATAACCGCCGTATGAACACATCTGCGAATGTTTCTAAATTAAAAATTTCACCATTTCAATTAAAGTATTTTATCTTATTTAACATGGTGGACATCTTGTTCAACGTGTCAAAACAGTTCAGATTGTTTTGTAAACAACAATGCAATGATATTTCTTGTTGTATTTTATTAAAAGCTTGCTAGCTGCTCTTTTTGCTCAATATTTGCTAAGATGATCAGCAGACCAAAGAATGAATCATATTTGATAATGATTCTCCTTAGAAAGGTTATGCTTCATCAGTATATCCATTATGAAGATACTGCACTATCTTTCAAATCCATGTACTAAGAAATGTTTCGACATGCAGATATTATTTTATTACCCTTCCAGATTTTTTCCGCCTTTTTGATTGGATATTGATCACCCGAAAGAAATTGATATTACCGAGCCAGACGGGTAATATTCACACTAAATTTCCCCGTTGGGTACCCCCAACGGCTCGGGTGATATAAAATCTTGACAGGTAATATATCCACATATATCACTCCAAAACCAAAATAACATATAATATAAAAGTCTGATTGTTTGATCAAAAGATATTGTTTTGCTACATTTTAGACTGCAAAGATGTTGGTCATTTAAGTACCAGATTATACACAACTGAAGAAAGTTTTCAATTTGCTGGAGACTCTCAGAACACACAGGGTATAGAATTATCGTCTTTCTTTTATATTGATAAAAAAACATTTACATATGTGATTATGCAAAACAGATTTTCTAAGCAAGAAGCTTGTTTATTCGGCTGCCTGTGATGCAGCAGATTCCTATATGTTTTGAATAAGACGCAAAATTGACTGCAGAATGACACGATTTATATGCGAGCAGTTAATAGTTTGTTTGTCATTTGCTTCAATGTTTTCTTAGCTCCGTATACTGATGTGCGGACATTGATCTAACTTCATACACTTTAATAGAGGCCTTTTTTTAAAGTAAAGCGTTCTTTTTTTAAGATTATGGAACGTGTCTGATGCCTTAAATGCCTTATCAGCTTGGTTTATGCTCCTGGCACAGATATTGTTTAACTTTGACATTGACGTTAACGTATCTGTCCAGCCACAATAGAAACGAGTACTAATATAAAACGCAGTGAAATTTGTGCTGTTACGCTTCCGGTTTTATTACGAGTACAATTTTCAAAACTGCGCAGATCTTTACAGACATCCATAAAGATGTCATATTAACGACACTTCTCAATGTATGCAGAACACAGTTTACCATTTGTTCGCAGCTATTTACGCGTGCAAAAAATCTTGCTTGTTTCGTTTAGAATATCATACATCGGGAAAGAAGTGATAGATATGACACAAATTGTTACTGTAGCTTTATCATGTATACTAACTGGTATTCTTGGTTTAACTGTTGTAAAATCATCAGTAGTGAATTCGTTATTTTTCCAGTTGATGTAAAAAAATTGATATTTTTCATATTTATCAATCAATGCATTTGATACCGTTTAATTGTTGCCATCATCTGCTACAAATACGTATATTAATATTACATTGTTTATAGTTTTAAATGCCGCACCGGTTGAGTAGTTACGTACAATTAATTTGTACTTTTTTTCGTATTTTAGATGATTTTGAAAATGAAAGCCAATAAAAACTACCATGTGATGGGACAGAAGATCAAGCATTATCTCTGAGGGAGTTAGATAAAGGTAAATTATCAACATATCTAATACCGTCATTTTATTGTTCCCTGAATTAAAGTAGCAGAACTGAGTTGCTCTGAGTTGATGATATTGAAAATAAGTCGTGGCAGATATTTAAACAACAACATCACCTTTTTTATTATGCTCATCGGATATCAATCTTAATCTTTTAAAGATTTAAAATGATAAAGTAGATAAAGTTCTAAAGATTTTCTGTCTTTCATTTTATATATTGCATTATCAAAATTAATTAAATACAATAACGAAAGGTTGAAATAGTAGTCGCAGACAGGAAAATAGGCACATTCTGTCTTATTGATAGGCACACTCTGTCTAATTCATAGTGTAAGTTATTTTCTAAATGTGAATCCAAAATCATAATGAAGTTGACATGGTCTCTGTAGTAGCCAATGAATTCTTTATGTATATATGAGTGTACATATTATATTCATTAAGATGTTTTAACTGTATTGAATGTTTCATAAAAATCTCAAATGACACTTTGAATTCACGTGATTCTTTAAGACTTAATTCTGCATTGTTATATTTTCTATTTTATTATTATTTTCTTTTTTTACAATTAAAAATCGTTTCAAGAAATTTTCATGTTTCTTTTTTCATGTAAGATGTACTCGAAAAGAAAATAGACTGGATAAAAGTGGCTTTGATATTATCAAAATCATTGACACCAACATATTGGGAACTATTTGCATTGAATTTACTTAGTAAGGTTAATGAAATTATTTTGCTTACCATTAGAACATTCATAGAAAGAAACATGCTAAAGCTATTCGTGTTTGTTAAACACAAATGCCCCCCGGCCCAGATAGTCGTCAGTAATAATATTTCAAAAAATGTTTACCTATTCACTCATTTTTGGACAGAAAACAAAAATGCCAAGAAATGTAAACACAGTTAAATAACTACAAAGAGTCATGACGTTTTGTTATTTTGATAAATATAAGTCGGTCTGCCATTGCTTCCTGATGAAGTTAAAAAATATTCAACTTACTCATAAAAAATTATCTAATTTATATTGAGGCAAGACTTTGACCTTGAACCCAGCGACCCCTAACATACAGAGCCATCTGAGGTATGTTCCTTCTAATTATGAGACAATAGGTTTTGTTTGTTTGTTTGTTTCATTTTACGCCTTTTCCAAACAGTATTTCAGTCATGAAGACGGGCAGTTTCCTAACTATCGTTCCTGTAGAGTTACACCAGTACTAGACTACCTTCCTTCGCGCTAAACTACCAAAGCATCTCCTTGGGATCGAACCCACGCCAGAGAGGTAACTGGATTAGAAGTCATCGACTCTAAACCCTCGACCACGGAAGCGGTTACTGACAATGGGTAATAAAATCAAAGGCTGTATAAAAAGGTATAAACAAAAATCTTTTGTTAGCACAAGTGACATTGACTTGTGACTCCCAACACTACACTGGACCATCCAAGGTATATCTTTCCAAATGTGAAAAAAAACATCAGTCTATAAATGTATGCCGTATAAGCAAAAGTTTAGAAATCTATTGTTTCCACCCCTGACCTTGACACGCTTACCCCTTACTCAATCCAAAAGAAGAAAACTATACAAGTCACTTTCCTTCCAAATATGAAAGATATTTATCAGTAAATAAAGGCTGTATGGGAAAAGGTGTAAAATATCTATTCCAGCAATGGTGACAATGACCAAACTGACCCATAACTCAATCCAAAGGAAGAAGAGTACACAAGTTACAAAGGAAAAGTACCAACCTATACATGTCGATTTTAAACATGAAACACATCAATTTTAAAATAAAAGCTTGTTTTACAACAGTGACATTGAACTTGACCTCGGTGACTTCTTAAGCTAAAATCATTACGCTAAAACAAGTTAGAGGACCATTGAAGGTCTCCACCTGTCAAATATGTAAGATGTCGTTAAATTAAGGAAGTAATTAGGAAAAACTTAGATAAATTTAACTTGCCGAAATAGGTCAACCTTACAAGGCTTTATTTTATAAGTGATTAAATGGGAAATAACTTGATGGTACAGTAATATAACTTGGCAAAATTATGTACTTTGTATTGATAAGTATGGAAAATATGAAGCCATTCATATATATCCAACTTGCTGGTTTTCCATTTTAAAGCGCTGAAAAAGGAGCAATAACTTGGGACAATGGAAGCCATAGTTATGAAATTTGACCAACCTGATTTAAATCAGATCTAAATTACACTCCGCTTATAGATCTGACCGTGACCAAATGTTAAGTCATTTCTGGTGACCTTTCACAAGCCTATCATCGGCGAACATTCACGATGCGGTTTCTAATTTTTATCATGGGAAGAGTAATTCTGAGTAGGTAATTTTCACGACTTCGAAAACCAACATGGCGCTGTCCATATAGCCAACAGATAACCTGAAAAAACAAGTTTGCCCATTAAAAATTGACTCTATTATTTCAAGTTAACCTGTTGGAAATTACTTCAAACTTTTCTTTTCTAACAAAAAATCAACAATTTGTTTAACTTCCACGGATTGGATACTTACCCAGATCATGAACTTTGTTTTGAGTAGTTGGTGTGTAAATTATAAAGCCATCGGTACTGGTAGGACATTCCGCTATTAAGATCTTTTTTAGAAGAACAGAATTTAATCACCTTTATGTCAATTGTTACATGATCCAGAATTAAGACCTCGCTTATCCACTTTTCAGATCTCATTTTTTATTCTTTATTTAAACCCACTTTTCAGACTAACGATGTTAAAGTCAACATCTATCTATCAATCTATCTTGCTCAAAAATTTGATGTTAATATCTGCTTTAGTGCTTTTATGCATGCCACTTAACTTCATAAGGTGTCAAAAACTGTTATTATTAGGCTAGTGTATGAAAGAAAGTGAAAAAGTAAATTTCAGAGTCATCGTGGTTTAATGTTTTTTTCAGTACATATACTTTGTGAAGAGTTAATATGTTACATGACAGGTGAATTGAGTACATCATATAATAATTAATACTTATGTCAGACCATTTAATATCAAATCTCTTCAGAAAATATTTTGCTCTAAACAGATAAAATATCATAACATACTTTTATAATCTTTATGTATTTGTTTGTAAAGAATCCAATTATCAGGAAACGTTAACTTCGGTTTAATCCAACAAAACATCTTAAGCAGCTACTAGTTCATACTAGTTCATGTTCATAAAGTATATAAACAATTATGAGAATATTCAGAAATGACCACCCCGCAATTTAGACCTCTTTGGTCCAGTCCCAATGTTGGTCTTACCGAGGGTTTTTACTGATTTTTTTATAGGTAACTGTCTGAATTTGAGTAGAAACGTTCAAGATACAGTTGATGAAATTAAGTTAGAGGCACGTAATGAGCATACAAAAGGATGGGTCATTCATGCGTACATCAAAGTATTCGATAAATGGTTAAAGCATTTAGGCAGCATAGAGGCAACATTTGAACAGATAGAAGAAGCAATATCAATGTCTATGGATGCACACGAAGCTTTGGAACTAGTTATGTCTATAAAAAGGTATGTATTTTGAATCATTTTTGGATTTAAAGAAATGTCAATACCAAAACAAAAGTGGGAAAAACATACATTGAATTTGCACCAAACAAATACACATATAATAAACGTGGTTAAAACCACGGCTTTATTGAATAACATAAACTAGAAAAAAGACCTATTTAAATCAATTCAGACTTTACGCTTGATAGTTCCTCATCAATTAACGGTTAATAATATACTAATTTAAAGAAAATAGCTTGTAAATTTTAATCCTTTATAACATACATAAATAATATATAACATAAACGTAAAATTAAACACGAAAATTTAAAATTTGTTTCAAAGTATCACATTAATTTTTAGGAATCCGCCAATGACCACAATAACGCCAAAGTTATCACGGTTAGTTTCGGGCAGAGAAACACGCATAATGGGAAGTAATGTTTCAAATACCTTGCAGTACATGGCATTGTATGATGATGACATTCAAGGTACATCGAGAGGGTCGAGAGAAATATATGTAAGATCAAGCCAAAAACAAAGTTACAAAATGGCACATTGTCCTTATTGTTCCGTTTATTCATCAAACGAAGTATCCAATTGTCAGGAAACGTTGACTACAGTTAAGTTGAACAAATCATCTGTAGCAGCTTCTAGTAATTATGATGACAAAACCAGTATTGAACAAGAACGAAATAAAAAACGAAAGAAAGCACAGCTTAAAAGTCAGAGGTGTAAGCAAATTACAACTGAAAAGTATGTCATTGAAAATGCAAAGCAAAATCTGCTTTTAGAATCCATGCCAATTCGTCAAAATGACTATGAACTGTACGTGGATTTTGTTATAGACAATATTTCAAAAGAATGCCATGTTAACAAGAAGGCAGTATTATCCATTACACACGAGGGATTCCGTAAAGTTCACAAAATTAATACAAATGAAAATGAATCATTATTTATTGTTGGAGGCCATGTTGCAATGTGTCTTAGGAAAGAAGTATACGAATATTTAGCTGTTTACGGAAACATTGCAAGACCAAAGCTCCTGACATATCTGAAGACAAAATATCCTGATAATGATAATACCGATTCAGAAACATATTTGTTTTTAACTTTTAAAGGCATGCCAATAATAGGAGAAATCAAGGTATGTATAGTTTTTTAAATAAAATTGTGTCTTTGATAAACCCTAAACTCATTAAAATTCTTATGCATTTAGAGACTCACAGAATAAAGTGTCTGTCATTGTTAAATATACAATATGAGGATTGATGGAGGTAGGGTAGAAATGTGTATTCTGAACACTTTAAAAGTTTCATCATTTATTGCATTTGTAATCATTCTTTCAAACATAGATATATATTTGGAATTTTTTATACTTGACTTTGAATTACTTGAAGTACAAGTGAATAACTTAAGTATCTGGTGTTCTTTTAAGGTAGACCATGGGAAATGCATTACCTCCACTTTGAAGAGTATTCAAATAGGCTAAAATCACTTGCCAACTACATTGAAATTAAGGGGCATGGGTTCAAACCCCAGAAAGGGCCACTTATTTTTCTTTATTTTTTTCTTTTTAACATTATTTATGTATCTCTCTGATCCCTTATGGAGAAAAAATGGTTTGATTTGAATTATATTACTTTTGTAGGTAATTATTTGCTAAATAATGCCAAAATGTATAGCAAATATGATACCAGATATTTTATTATATTTATTAAGTTTAATAAAATAAAAAATACACGGTGAAAGTACTTTATATTTCGCATGATCAATCAATATGCCTTTAAACAAATTTATGCAACTTTGAAAGCAGCCCCTCATTATGGTAAATTTTAGGGATATTTTGAATAAGGCATTTAGATAGGGAAATGGTAAAATTGGGGGTTTAAAGTTGGTGGGGTATGATAACATTTTTTATACATATTAAGAACATTTGTTTAGAAACAAACATTTTGCTTGCGTAATTTGTTACCTGAATGTTATTATTTGTTTCTTAAAAATGAGCAATAAAAACAAAACATTTTCATAATGATGATATTACAGATTATTTAAAGTTTCCTCATTTCTGAAAATAAGCCCTTCTAATGGCAAAGTCTTAGTTCAGAAATATATCCATAACGCATAAACCACACGGTAAATTTTATTTAAATTTTGCATACAGGTGACCTTGAAGACATATAACTGTCCTATGTTGTCAATTTTACAGTTCCTTATGGTGCCCATTACCCATGGTCTACCTTAAATTGCTTATTAATGACCTGGTCACAATTGGGTAATGTTTGTAAGCGTCCTTATCTGTAACCGGCAAATATGGATACAAACAATATGCACATAATTTATAATTATTCACGTCTCCTTTGATTTTAGCGCACCCGAATTAAAGATACAGGTGAAACAAATATTGACAATGCTGAAACAAATGCGACAATCCCTAAACAGGAGTGTCCAACAACGGGTCAGCATGGTCCTTTTATACGAACATGCCTTGATAGTAAAGAGTCTGAAAATGATTTGGAAAACAATATCAGTCCACAAGAAAACGTAACCGAACAGCCATCCCACACCAAGAATAACAAAGAAGATATTAATAATAAAAACGAATCTGATATTTATGAAATAAAAGAGAAAGAAGTGGTACGTGCGAAATCGAACATTGCTGGACATGATAAGGAAATATCAGAGAGCGAGAGCAAACAAGAAATGGTAAGGAATGAAAAAGAAGAGAACAAAATTGAGGACAAATGTTTAGAGGATTTAGATATTCAGAAAGAATTAGAAGATATATGCGAAACATTTTTCCCGACGGGTGAAGAGACATATAGTGTCAAAAACGCAGACAACTTTGCAGATGTGTTACATAATTTCCTGGATCAAGGTCTGAAGACGAAATAAAACAATCATTTGATCTTACAGTTGGTGTGGTTAACAGAAACCAATAACTGACAAACTTAAGCTATTTCATAAGAGACGAAGATATCTTTTTTATTTATACGTTATCATAACGACCCTAAAACAAAATTACAATATCAGCTTCATTTCTAATAATAGAAATAAAAACAGAAGTAAACGTTTTAACATCACAGGCTATCATGCGTGTTATAAGATTTGATAGTCCATTGCAAGTTCTTAAACTTATAAATAAAACTGGATTCATCGAGATACCAGGATTTCTGAAGCTCCCAATAAGTGAATAACAACAATATTATTTTTAAAAAAACTTTCAAACAATTCTTGACTAATAATAAAATGAATGATTAATCATTATACATGTATGATTTACCTTTACCATGCATTATTTATTGAAATTCGGGAGCCCAAAAGCATTGAAAGTGTAAAGGAATACACAAAACATAAAATGCATAGTCCTGACAAGACTGGAAGACATTCCCTATTTAAACTTACGGTTTGCACCTGATTTATTGATAATTTGTGCTGTGGAAAATTATTCATTGACTTGTAATTTATAGGGCAGTGTTTTTAATTGCCTTTATAGTGTTCTCAGAGAAAATTTATAATTAAAAGGGTACTTCTCATGCAGATAAACTTATCAGAAGAATGTCAATCTCATCCCCTTAAAAATGTAATTTCAGTCAGAAGTATGTTCTAACAACGCTGTTCTAGAAACACGACTGTAACATTTCTTTCAATACTCGATGTTCATTATTTGATATCTCAACGATTGTGTGCTTGATGATATTTATCAGATTAACATAAAAGTAATAAGAAATAATTAGTGGATGAAAAACCACTGGTGCCTGACTGTGAGTCCCAACAGCTGCTGTGGCTTGTTTCAGGGGGAGAAGCTAAACTGAAGAGAAGTGGTTTTACCCAGGTGCCCGATTCTGGCTAATGAGGAACCTTATGTCTTCCTCTACAAAGAAAACAGTAACTTAAAATCAAAAAAAAAAAATGGAAGAATTACTAACAAAGTGATTAGTTAAACATGTACGATAAAATTCAATTTATTACATGCTTTTCGATGGTTTATAGAAATATAAATGACGTCACGTTGTATTATCATTGGCGCGCTTTTCATTCAGTATTAAGTTTAATGTCTTTTTAAAACGTTTCTTTGCATATAATAAATAGAAAATTTGTTTAGTTTTGTGTAGGATCGGAAAATATTCCACCTTGTGAACACCAAAAGTTCATGATTCACTCGTGGCTGAGCCACTCGTGAAATATACCTTTTGGTGCTCAATCGTGAAATATATTCCGATCTTACACTGAACTAAACAAATATCCTCTATATATTTTGAGTTGTTAAAAAAGCTGCATATGCAGCCAAGGCCAGGATTCGAACTCGCGACTCGCATTTATAAACTTAAGTGACAATGCTGTAGACCGGTAAACAAAAGAATCGATTTTCTGCAATCTCAACCTATGGGCCCTTGACGTCAATTTTCGAAAAAGGTTTAAAAGAGAAATCTATTAATACATTTATTATGTCAAACAAAATTCATTTACCTTTTATTTTGCATTTGTTCAGTATGAAATGATTTGCATGTATGATATATAAACAATGTAATTTAATTTTTTTTAAATACTTCAACAAAGTATTTATATTCTTTTTATAATTCACTTACTATGACGGAAATGCATGCAAATTGTCTACAGATATTAGCTTTAACAGATATGTAAACTATTTATACACATTTTATCACAAAGCGAATTATGTCACTTAAATGCTATAACACATTGCATAAACTTTACAATACTTTTCAGAGTGGTTATTGAAATGATCATATAGACATTGTACCCATGATCTTAGGTGCCGCTTGAATTATTAAATATGAAGACAGTTGAATTCAATAGAGGATATTAAATTACAAAACAAATACATGTTTATATAATCGAAAATCTTTTGCACGAAGTTTATAATACTCTATTATAAATGTATAGGCCATGCGAAAATTACATAAAGTTAAATCATGGGGAAACTGTTTCTTTAAACTCTTTTAGACGGAAGTTAACGTTCCAAATCTACAGTAAGTAAACTTTTTCTATTCTTTTTAATTTAAGATTTAAGTAAAAAAAAAGGTTTTAAGGGACTACGCTGAGGTGTTTTGAAATGACGAGACTTAAAATAATTTTTCTGACATTAATGTTCCATTTAATGGCGGGTTTAGACCACTAACTTGTGTGCAAAAATTTCACATCATACTTTCACTCCCTTTTTCAAGAATAATTATTCTAATGGTAAAAAATGAGTCAAAATTGAAAAGCGTTGCAAAGCTATACACAAAAATCAAGCTAAGAAAAGTAAAAAATACGATTTTAGATTTATTTTTGATTATTTTTCTTACTTATCTTCTAAACATCTATTTGTCTTAAGTGTCCCTGCTAATCTATGTAAGAATTTGGACCTCAGTTGAGTTCCTCTTACGTATTTTTGTGAAACCAAATAAAAAGGAAATGAAATAAATACTTTAAATTAGATCAAGATGGATAAACGTTATCAACATAATTGCCTCCTTCTTCCATTTAGGTCAAGAAAAGACGATCTAATACTTTGTTTCAAAAAATAAAAAATGACCGAAAAAAAAACGTATTTTAAAAACAAATTGTACACTTTGCATCTTGAATGAAAAGGAAAATATCGGGCTAATGTCCTAGACAAAGATATACTTATGTTACAAGAAGGTCAACCTTCTTTCCACAAAAGAAGGTATCTTCACCATTATTATTTTGATGGTCCCGGAATGGGGCTATGGAATTCCATTCCATACTCCATGTTTATATGCCTGCGTCAAAACTTCCTAAATTGGTTGTAATAATAATCTGAAATATCCAATAGAACACATTTTAACATTCTTTAATGTTCCTTTGTGCTGATTGAAGAGAGATATATATTTTCAAGTCCGAGGTAAATAATAATATTTTTGGATTGAAAACAATATGTATAAGTATTTGAAGATACAAAGATTAGAGATAAAGTTCACATATTTTTTTTCTTTCAGTGCAGTTTTTTTTACATAACGGGATTGGAAAATTTTGAAGATGAATGTTTAATTCATTAGAGATCTTGACCAATAACTTCTTTGCAAAATTGCATATCTCTCTGCAATTCCCGGTTCCTTTTTTAACAACTATGTATAGTTACAGTTGCCGTACATTTTAAAATTTCTTAATTGTATTTTAGAAAGTAATTTAAGCTACCCTAGTTTAGTAAGTTTGTTGCATTAAAATTCTAATTTTCTTATGCTTTTTGAGCTTGCTATTTATCCGTTCACTAATATCACTTTCTTATCATGTGATTAAGGTACTGCGAAAACTTAGGTAAATAAAATTGTTACGATTCCAAAACTGCAACAAGTTATTTTGTTAATTCACGTTTAATAAAACTAGAAAGAATTGCTTTATTTCTGCCAATAATTTCCACAGGTTTATGTTTCATCATTTGTCTCTACAATGACAAAAGAAATACATGTACATGACTTCTACAGGTGGTTTGGAATATGTTTAATATCTTAAAGTGCATTCTATTTCTCAAAATGAAGTCCTACATTTATGATAAGCTATCAATTGACTTGAGTATGAAAAAATAACATAATACTATTATTGGAATCTAACTGAGTTTTAAGTTACAAGAACAATTGTAAGAACAAGGCTATCATATGTACAAATTTGAGTCTCCGGATATCATTTACATATGCATTATATAATGTATATTTACGTACATAAAATTTATAAAATATGATCACAAATACATGAATGATAATTTAAACTAACACGCTATGACACCATTAATAACCTAAACGAAAACAGTATATTTATAAATTATGTACAAAAAAAACAACATAAAGTTAAATCAAAAGATTAAAGGATTGTGTCTTAAATTGGAATTAAATTTGAACAATTTAAAGTAAGTAAAAAATTTTTATTCTTCTAAACCTTTATGATTATTAAGGGAAAAAAGAACGTTTTTCTCTTGAAAGGTACAGTAACCCTGTATGTAAATCCTTTATACACATGTATCAGTTTGACCTTGACTCTCGTATCAAGTAAGTTAGTTCTTAGAAGAAGGTCAATTTGCTTCTCTCAAAAGAAAAAATCTAATTCCAGTAACAGTATGTTCGCAAAGCTTTTCTCAAAATGCGACTTAAACATTCCATTCAATAATCGATGTTTATTATTGTATAAGAAGTGTTTATGATAAAATAGACAGCAATAATATCTCCTAACCCTTAAGCTGCTCGAACAGAAACGGATAAGCCTTTGGCAGCATATAGAGACAGGAAAACTTGCACAATCGCGCAGTCTTACCAGGCGCTATACTGTTAAAGGTTCAGTATTTGTATTTTGTTATAGAATTCGCTTATGCACCCAAAATGCCTCCTAATTTAAAATAGAGTAAATCGATTCAACAAATTTGGCAGATTTAACTATTGACTGCTGGACAATTGTGAAACATAAACTTCAGATTAACATTAAAGAAAGAAGGAATAATTAGTGGATGAAAAATCACTGATCCCTTACTGTTGTATGATGATTGATTACGGACAGGTGCTTTAATTGGCTTGTTTCATGAGAAGAAGCTAATCAGCTAGCTTGCTGAAGAGAAGTGAAGTGGTTTTACTCGGTGTCAGCTTGTGACTGAAATAATATACGGGCGAGGCACCTAATTAATGTCTTCCTCTACACGGAAAATAGAAAGTCCCCGCATCACCTTAACTGTGCCGATGATACTTAAAACCAAAACAAAATAGAAAACAATAGTAGATGAAAAAATAGCTTTTCTCGGTACTCCGCATACGTACGTATGTACTCCAGTTGTAAAGTATTCAGCTTTAAAAATAAGCTGAACAAGGAAAATAGATCTTTTTCATACTTTTTTTGCAATATCAATTATCTCGTCATATCGTATTTGTAACAATTGACACACACACACAAAGAAAGCCGTATGAATTTCAATTCTTCCGGGTAGTAATACATTATCAAGTGTAAAAGTAAATGAATGAAACCTTGAATAATCTATTGTAGTACTACATAGTTTCTTATTTCAATGCACGTATATGTATTGACATTTGTAATTCTTGTTCTGTCTTTACAACTTAACAAAGAAGTGAAGATCTTTGCCTTTACATTTTGTATTTAATTTGCATTGATTTAGAAAAACAATTTATGGAATGGTTAGTTATGCACTAAAAACTGTACTTGGTTTCTTGCCGAAACACAATGGAGTCAATGTAATACATTTGTGATTAGGATTAATTAAATTTATTAATTAACAGGAATTAAAGTGGTAATAATTTTACTTACAGAAGAAGTTATTTTATTATTTACTACCTCTTTCACAAAAAGCGTCTATATTTAAAGTACATTTTCATTTAAAAGTGTATGTACGTATACGTCACACAGTGTGCAGTTTCATCAGCCAAAGTATCAAACACAAGTCAATATATTATTGTTTATTACTTGAGAGTTTATTTATCTTATCGTTAACAATTTCAGCAAATGTAACATATATCTCTTTTCTTTCAGGCAATGTCATTATATCCGATGTGTCATGCTACAATACTGATAGCTGTTATATTGCGTCAAGTTTTGGCTGTTGATGACTGTAACAGCACATACTCCAGTGGGGTCGGTTTACAGGTAATATGAATTTTTTTCTGTAGTTGCTTAGTTAAGAGAACGATGACCTTATTGGTGTTTTAGACTGCCTCTCGGCTTCATAGGACAATGTTTTGTTTTGTTTTTGGTGGGGTGTGTGGTGTTTTTTTTATCTTCAAAATACGCCAGTTCTACTTTTAATTGTCCGGAATCAGGCTTTAAACAACTTTAAAAACTTCACAATCAACTTAAAATGAAAAGAAAATGTTCAAAACAACAACAAAATGAATAAACATACTTTTTATTGAAATGTCTATTTTAGTCATTGCAGATTTTAAGAATTGTTTGTTTGAGCAATTTCGTAGGGGTAATATATAATTTTAAAATTGATGCATACGTTTGATAATAATCATCTGTTTTCGTTTCTTTCACAACATTTTAGTGTTATCCTTGTGGACCTGGTAACATAACGATTGGAGACTGTGTCGAAAATTTAACTCGTGCTGAATGTGAGAAATGCCAGGAAGGAACGTTTCAATCAGAATGTGTTAAACTTACCAACAACGGAACTGTTAGTTGTAAACCCTGCACTGTGTGTGATGTCTATGAAGAAAGCTGCACTTTAATACAAGATGCAGTATGTGAAACAGGTAATAAATAATAACATGTTTTCTTTTGTAATTAGAATTATCACATTAGATCTACATGTAGTTATTCAGCTTATTCTTGTTATCAATAAATGATATATTAACAATCCAAATGAGTACAACTAAACGTCAAGATTATAATACAATTTCTATCAATATATATCATTATAAAGTAAATTGAAACATTTAGATCAAAGAAATATCATATGTTTGTTTCTTTGTTTGTTTTTCTGGATATTTCACGTCGATTTTTTATATCTCGACTGCCGATCCACATTACCGGCTTTACTGGATAACTAACCAGTAATAACCAATTCCTCCGCATGTGCCCGATCCTCTAATTCCACATGATTTATGAAACAGCATTTTTAGACAAATGAGCATTATACTGAATGTCCGAGAGATCAATGGTCACGGAGAAATAACGCCACGTCCAAGGATCGAACCAGCGACCCTAGGTTTACTAATTATTGTGCTAAACGGGCGATAAAAAATATAGCAGTTTCTATTATTGTTTTAACAGGTGGTATTACTACCAAACAACTTATTGCATTGTTGATATTTGGAACAGCAGGTGGACTGTATGTAGTAATGCTTTCCTGTTTAGCGATTGACAAGATATATCGGTAATTTTACAATAATTATGCATCAAAACGTTCTTTAGGGATTCCGTGTATTTTATTTGATATTTGATATTATTAATCAATGAATCGGCTAATTAACATGGTCTTTTTCTATTAATGATCTTTCATCAGTAGTTAATTATCAGTTTGTTTTTGTACAAAACTTAAAGAATGTAAAACGTATTAAGTATTAGCATTGTAAGAATTACCATACTAAGCAAAGTATGAAAGTATGTTCACGAAACTGTTTACAGACGAATGAAACCTAATATATCTGATGGTAAAACTAGAGCGTCACAAGGCAATGCGTATGACCCAGATCAAAGAAATGTTTTTACTGTTGAAACATTTTCCGAAGACAGATCAAGAAGGACAGAAAATATAGGGTTATCAAACGTAAGTAACATCATAAACCATCACGGAAGTAAAGAACCTGAAACAAAGTTGTTTTTTAATCTTAATATGAGCAATGTAAGAATTTTTTCTGATAAAAACAAACCATAAGACGTGAATCTAAGATTATACTCCCGTTATACAGATATTGCACTTTTAAGGCGACCTAAACCGGTATTTTTCTTAAAACAGAGTAACCGTAATATGAACCCCGAATTGTTTTAACAAGCTTGCAAATTTCAGCTGGTCACACCGGTGTCCAGCTTTATGTGTTTTACGTCGTTCATAATGCGCTTTTTATCGTGGTAGGTTGCGACCATTTCATGCATTTCAAACCCACGAGAAATTTTATCTTTTATCATAAAATGTCGCGAGCAACTTACAAACCCGCGAGTTTTTTTTCCGAAATCGTGCAAAATGTCGCGGGGAACGTATGAACCTCGATATTTTACAACAGTTCAGGAACACTTGACTCCAGTGACCGGTATCGTCCATGGTTTAATAACATTTTATCCCTTTTTTGTCCATAAAAGTCAAACAGAATATCCGTTTTGTAGAAATTCTACAAAAAAAATCGAGATGAAAAATCATAGGCCGAGACTTTTTTTTTGTTCCTGAACTACAGTCTCATAAAATAATTAAAGCGGTGAGTAATAGCAATTTGCAGTGGCGACTTTTTTCGCAGAGACATTTCACCGGCATAAAAAGTCGAGGCTTGATGCTTTAGCTCGACTTTTTAAAAGCATCAGAACAAAATGTCGCAGATTAAAATGGCCGCTATTGACTACCTAAAGTAGACATATGTTTGCGTGACTTAGTCTACTATGTTGGCAAAAAAATAAACTCGTAATCTCGACTTTTTACGACAGAAGTGTGTCAGAAAAAAATCAAGAATTTCTATAAGCCGTGAAATTTTATATTATTTTGACATAAAATCTCGTGGATTTAAAAGTTGCCTGCGACATTTCATAACTAATGGTAATGTGTCTGTAGGGCGTTCTAGTACAGGACGCACTGAGAGCGCCGACCTTTGCGCTTGTTTGGTGCATTTCAAAATAGTTGCCGTGACACGGCATCCTGTGGCAAGCAAGGGTCTTCATGGCGGTTTGATTCTTTCGCAACTTGACCCTATGGCGTCCATGGCGTTTCCGTTTCGTACCAGGTCGCCCTAGGAATGCACTAAGGTCGCAAGTCCGATATGATGAGGTTATGTAGAACAAGGATTTTTTTAACAGCTATATTATATATAATCAGATTGATTATACAAAAAGTTCATTGATTACAGCGGCACGTACGCCTTTAGATACGCCAAAAAAAATCAAGAAAAATGTATTAGAGTAAACAGATTCAATAATCAATTAATTATTTACATATTATGTGCAATTTATGACTGATTTTGCAATATTAATCAATAGCATGCTACTGTGTTAATAACTCAGTCAGTGGTATTTATGTATTTTGACCTATTTTTTGGTAATTAACGTGGATTGTAAGTGCTGTTCACAATGTGTAAATTACTTTCTTTGTTAACTTCACGATATTTTACTTTAAAATGCATTTTCAAAATTTTCATGAAAATTAGCATGAATCGGGAGGCAGTAATTTTCAATTTTATTGCAATTAGGCCGTATATGTCTAAATATTAAACATTTGTCTGCAGTTAAATTATTCCAAGCGAGGCGTCAGTTTTGGAACAACATGGGCACATGTTTATATTATGGGATG
This sequence comes from Ruditapes philippinarum, assembly GCF_026571515.1. NCBI lineage: Eukaryota > Metazoa > Mollusca > Bivalvia > Venerida > Veneridae > Ruditapes > Ruditapes philippinarum. The sequence continues at coordinate 125,691 of NW_026863024.1, forward strand.
GCTTTTGTCCACCCTGTTATGATTACAAGAGAGTTTTGTCCACCATGTCCTGCCATTTTGGACGGAGGGCTTATTAACTAAGTAAAGTTTCTTCCCTTTCCTGTCATTAGCAAATTAAACTGATTAGAAGAGGGCTTCCGTCTGATTTCCTTTCGATAATGATGGTTGATAAATCAACGACAATACTAGGCTATATAATACTAATTGATTATTTTTCTAATTTGAATAGATCTACCGTCAGAATTCACCAAATGGCCTTGATAGTGATGAAACAATACCTAAACAAAGGATGGACAGATTGTAACAACAACAACACTTCTATCAAGTTTCTTTGAACATTTCAAAGGGGGTATTCAATTCACCGGCATGATCTCTCCTAGGATTTTTTCTACAGTGTTCCGTTTGGACAATCGTGATTTTTTATTTAGTCTGTACCCGCGATGCACGATGGTACGATGGTGAAAACGCGATGGTACGATGGTGAAAACGCGATGGTACGATGATGAAAACGCTATGGTACGATGGTGAACATCGCGTTTTCACCATCGTGCCATCGCGCTTTCACCGTCGTACCATCGCGTTTTCACCATCGTACAATCGCGTTTTAACCATCGTACCATCGCCATTTCATCATCGTGTCATCGTACCATGGCGTTTTCACCATCGTACCATCGTCCATCGCGGGTAAGGACGAAATAAACAATTACTATTGTCCAAACGGAACACGTATTTATCGTATTTGTATGAAGATGTTACCTTGACGAGAGGTTGTACAGATTTTGTGTGTTGATATAGATTACTATTATTTATATTGTTATTTGTGTGGACATGATACGTGAATGTACACATTGTTTGCAATGAAGGATATAAACAATAATAAAGATATAATGACATATGTGACAAATATTTTTTTTTTCTTTTGTAAAAGATTTTTAGTTCGCAAATATATTTCAGGGCAATTTCATTGCTATACACCCACTATCCATCGACTGGAGATACTTAAAGGTAATTTTTAGAGTGAGTTAAACAAAGATACTTTGGAAAAACTCCGTAAAAAGGATTTTTGTTTCTTCAATATATTTCAAGTTTGAAATAAAGGGACTTCGTGTTAAGCACACATCATTTATCACATAGCCTTTCCGCTTTTGCGACTCCGTACAAAATGGTGACACGGCCGTGCATATATTTTGAAGTGATGTCACTAGCGTTATACACAACTCAATGCAAATCTACGTAAAATCAACAACACACAAACATTATGTCCCAATCCACAAACATCTTGGTATCACATTCTCTAATGATGTCGCATGAAATGAATATCAAACACAAAGCTTGGCAAAGAGTGAACATTTTAAGATCATTCAAATTTACTTTCGATAGAAAATCACTTTTCTTAATTCGCCCAATTCTTTAATACGCGGATGTAGTGTGGGACAATATATCACTGCTGCAGAGGCTGGGGAACTTGAGAACATACAAAAAGAGGCAGCAAGAATTATCACAGGAGTAACACAATTGGTTTGATTTGGTACAAAGAATCTTTTCTTGAGCCTCTTAAAGATCGAAGATTTAAACATAAATTAATTCTTCTTTATAAAATGATACACCCACACTTACAATCACCCCTATTTCTATCGGTTCTTATCACTCCTATTGTTGGAAACACCACCTCTTACAGCCTTCAAAACTCGGATCATTTATGAAATATACATTGCGATACACAGCTTTTTTTCTAATTTTCCTTGGAGATCACTTCCGTCTGACATACAAAATACAAAGTCTATATCGGTTTTTAAGCAAGAACGCGTTAAAAACACCCTCTTTCTACTATATAGATAACAGAGAGACGCACGTCTTCGCATGTAATGTAGCTCACTAAAGGAACATCTGTACTTCAAAGACTTGAGGGTACGAATAACTGTCTCTTACACTGCCTGACTTACATAAACCAAAGAGTCGATCTTCTCAGTAATATCTCACATATCAACCCAATTACTTTAGATACCTTTACTTTTTGGCAATGAATCCTTGGACAACGACACTAACTTATTTATGTTCACACAGGTACAAAATTACATTTCACACACAGGCCGTTTCAAATGATAACTATCCCACTCTCACATGGACTTGACCCTTGCATACACCATTTCCTTTCTTTTTTAAGTTTTTTATCATTTTAAGTTGCTTTATTTTAATAATAACTTCTGAATTGTACATCCTGCTGACTCTTTTAGTCTTATAATCACAATCTTCCAACTCGCAATCTATTTTTTTTTCTTTCCATTTTTTCATTACCTTTTTCTTGAAAATAATATTAAATATTGATTATAACACCATCATAGCAGCTTAGCATGATAGTCAAAAGCGAGGTTTAGCATAAGCTTCAAGCTTTTATCCTGATAAATGACCTGTAAAGTACACATATAAATTTATGTATATACATGTATTGTTGTTTTGTTTTAATTTAGAATCCCTCTATGAGTATTTGTGTACATTTTATATGAAACATTATGTTGGCAATATTGTCTAATGAACATATGCAAAAAAAATATTTACCGAAAATACACTTTCTTTTAAACCGTACCTGTGTAGTTTTTCACGAAGTACATAATATTTAAAATTGCAGACCAAGTGAAAATAGCATAAAGTTAAATTATGGGGGGATGAATCTTTAGACTTTTAGTCGAAAGGAAACGTTCGAAATCTTAAGTAAGTAAACCTTTCTATTCTTATAAAGGTTTGAAACTTTAAATTTGTTTCTCTTAAAATAATTAAAACGTTGCAACGCTTTTCATTCAAATGGGGCTAAGAACAACAGAAAATAAAAAAATTTCTGATTATTTTTCCAACTAATCTTTGTATGAAAAGTCCCACCTAATCTTTGTAAGAAATTCAAATTTTATGTTCCTCAGTGAAGTTTCTTTGATCTTTACTTTAAATTAGCTTTAGGTGGACACACTTAATCAACATATTAGCCTTGATGGCTTTCCAGGTAAACGTACACTTTGTTTCCAAAATAAAGGACAGGGGAAAATACCTATCCATAGATACATATCTATATTTAGCTCCATGACATACCTTTTAAAAATAAATCGCACATTTTGTATCTTAAATGAAAAAAGAATAGAAGAATAAAGCCCTAAACACAATTGTCAAGTAAGTTATTCGTGAAAGAAGGTCAATCTACCATCCGCAAAAAGAAAATATTTTCCCCATCTTTTATATGTTTAATTTCTTTTTTTTCTTCTCTTTTTTAAAAAAAATCTAGGTTAGACAATTTAGTTTTTTTGATATCATGTCTATCAGTAACTTTAAACAATATTCTGTGCTAATTATAATTCTGACTGTTGTAGTCTTAATCAGAACAGTGATTTTATTTATTTTTTTAATAATTTTATCCAATGCCTCATCTGATTTCAGTCATTAACTTAATTTATTTAATTTATCATTTATATGAAATGATATTTTAATTTGTTAAACTGTTATTTCATATATATGTCTATCTTTATATATGTAACTGTGATCTATGTTGTTGCAAAAATAAAATAAATAGTTTCATTTATTTTCATTATTACATGCATTGATGCGAATTGTTTTTGTTCTCAGTTTGTTTTTCCTTACAATTATATAAATGTTGTATTTTTTTCGGTTGGATTTTACTTTGCTCGAACACTACTAAGGCCAGGTTTACTGGTGGGGGAAGACCTCGAGCATTAGTTCAAGCACGAACGAGCACCTGAGTAGCTGGATAGCTACCCCATGAAAGAATCCCAAAGTCCCTCGTGGCATTTTAATCCGCAACGGGGTATACTAATGAAGATAACGTTACAACCGTATAGTCTGCTCCTTTCCTAGAATTTGCTCAACTCCATCAGGGCTTTCAATATTTCAAGGTTTATTTTTTTTCCATATACGAATTTATCTAAATATACTAGTCGAGGATTTTTCTTTAAATGATAGAGTCATCCAATAAACAATAAATAATTATACAAATGCACTTATAATAAAATCACATAATTTATGAAAGATAAACAAACTGAAAGGCATTAAATTGGTAATCGTTATAAAACGCCATTCTTTCCCAGTGAAATTGCCTCTTTTACATTGATTTTTTTTCTAGTTTCTCATCTTAATGACGAAATTAAAATGTTGATTAGTTAGTGAATAAAATGAATGCAATTTTTATAATTACCGAGAACAAGTCATGCTCATTGTGGGACGAACCCTAAATGATGCCAGTATGTTAAATTGGACGTAACGTCAGGTAACAACGTAAATCGACGGGAATAATTAATTTTTAACATTTCAAGTATATTATTGACTATTTGAGGTGGGAAATATGAAAAACATACCTTGAGATTGACTCTAAGCTAGGTCACTTACGTCACCATAAATACTAAAAGTAATACTGCTTTATTCGGGAATAGCAGACATGTGAGATATGACAAAGTATATTATCTCTAGATCTCACGAACGGACTCAATAAACCTAGTTTGCCATTGCATTAAAGTTTTCATTTTCTTATGTTCTTTTTTTCATTGCGATTTTTCCATTCACGATAATCACTGTTTTACATTGTGATCAAGGGACTGCGATAACTCAATATCTTCCTTAGATTAAAATTTGTGACTGCGATAACTCAATATCTTCCTTAGATTAAAATTTGTGACAATCAATTTTCTAAGCCTTGCCTGATAAATTTGTCTTCAAATAACTCGAGTAAGTTGTAAAATTGTTACATTAAATTAGCTTTACTTGGACACAATCAACAAAGTTGCCTTGATGTTTTCCAATTAGGTTAAGAAAAGACGAACGTTCACTTTGTTTTCTAAAATAAATAACCGTGAAAAATACATATCTTTTAAAAATAAATCGCACATTTTGTATCTTGAATGTAAAGGAAAAAAATACAAGAATAATGCTCTAAACCACGGATTTATATTACATTTGTAATATAAATCCGTGTCTAAACTCAATTGTCAAATAAGTTATTCTTGAAAGAAGGTCAATCGACCATCCGCAAAAAGAAAATATTTTCACTTTCTTTACTATGTTGGTCTCGAAGTAGGGCTTTGATATTCTATTCAACACATGCCTACGTTAAAACTTCCGAAGAAAATTTTAAAAATCGACTGTGATAATTTAAGCAGAAATATCCTATAGAACACATTTTAACATTGTTTAATATTCCAGAAAGATTTATGTAAAACACAAGAATAACAATCTCAAGAATAACAATTTTTTTTGGATTGAAAAATATACGAAAATTAGAAGAATCTTATCTATTAAAGGTTAGTGATACCATTTACATAGTTTTTATCTTTCAATATTTGTAGTTTCATTTTTTTATGCATTGATTCAAATTATTTTTTGTCCTCAGTTTATTTTTCCTTATATGTAAATGTTGTAATTTTTTCGCCCAAACACTATTAAGGCCAGGTTTACTGGTGGAGGAAGAACTAGAGCATTAGTTCAGGCACGAACGAGCACCCCGAGTGGCTGGATAGCTACCCCATGAAAGAATCCAAAGTCCCTAGTGGCATTTTAATCCGCAACGGGGTATTACTTATGAAGATAACACTTAAATTTAGTAAGAAATTAATAAAATATCTTTCTTTCAAGTTACAACCGTATTGTCTGCTCCTTCCATAGAATTTGCTCAACTTCATCAGGGCTTTCAATATTTCAAGGTTTTACTTTTTCCATTTACGAATTTATCTTAATATACTGTTGAGGATTTTTCTTTAAATGATAAGTCCATCCAATAAACAGTAAATAATTATACAAATGTTCTTATAATAAAATCACATTGATCGTTATAAAAAGGAATAGTTTGCCAGTGAAATTGCCTCTTGTACATAATTATTTGTTTTAATTTTTCATTTTATTTTTAAAGAAAACGATGATGAACTTAAAATGTTGATTAGTTAGTGAACAAAAATTAATGCCATTTTTATAATTATTGAGAACAATTCATGCTCATTGTGTGACAAACCCAAAATGATGTCAATAGTGGTGCCACTACTTTAAATTGGACGTCACGTCAGATTACAACGTAAATCAACGGGAAATTATTAATTTCTAACATTTTAAGTATATTTTTGACTTTTCTAAAGGGAAAAAGATGCCTTGAGTTTGACTCAAGTATTAACTTTTTCGTTACCATAAGTCTAAAAGAAATGCTGCTTAAGTCGGTACAAGCAGGCGTGTGGGATATGACCGAGTACATTATCTCTCATGAACAGACCTAATAAAACTCAATAAAACCGAGTTTGCCATTCCATTAAAGTTCTCATTTTCTAATGGTTTTTTTACCCTTGCTATTCATCCGTTCACGATTACCACTATTTTAAATTGTGATTAAGGGACTTCGATAACTCATTATCTTCCTTAGATTAAAATTGTGACAATCAATTTTCTAAGCCTTGCCTCGTAAATTTGGCTTCAAAATAACTCGAGTAAGTTGTAAAAGTTTCCACTGTTTCTCATCTTGGAATTATCAAAGAGAAAAGGTTAGTGGTGGTGTTCCCCAATGCAGTTAAAATCAACTGTTTTTCTTTACAGTTAAGTTTTCAAAAACATTGCAATAGTTTTTCATGGCTTTTCAAATAAATAACTGAAGACTTGGTACTAAATCATAAAACTTTTAAATAAGTAATGGCAAGTAGCAATAGCAACAATTCAATATTATGCATGTACACAATAAAAAAGAACACATATTTCACATTTATGTTCTGAAACAGCCACTAATCACATCATCAAGTATTGCCAAAAATCACAGCTTTAATTGAATTCAATTTAAAATATGGTAAAATGTGTTCCACTTCTATAAATAATGGCTACCATTTTAATGTAAAGTTCGTTATTTTAAATCGCAAAAGTTTGTGATTTATGGAATTGTAAATACAACACTTAATAACACAACTTTTTACTGGGAACTCTGAGTATAAGTTGTACAACAGCCTAGGCAGCAATCCACCTTTGGTGACCTCATTTATGTATTTATTGAACATATAACTTTTTTTCAATCTTATCAACAGATATATTCTTTATTCACCAAACAACTACATATCAATCCTAGCATAGTATGTGATGTAAGTATCTAGTATTAACAAGTAACTTTCTTCCTGAGATGTCCTGCAGCTTCATAAGTTTGAATTGCAAAAACAAAATGTTCTTTCCTTCCTTCATTGTATATCAGTATACTGCTTTATCCACACTTTATCCATTCTGTACATTGCCAGAAATAAACATTGTGCTACATTTCCATCATCAACAAGAGTTCTACAAAAGATAACATAGATTACAAATTCCAACTTTTATCTCCCTACTGAGAGTTTTTATTTAATTTCTTTCATCTTTATATTTGATCACAATAATTCTACCATCTTGCTTATTATGAACAGTGTATTTAAGTTAAAAGTGCTACTAAGTACATTTTTATGGTAACAAACAATTAAACAATAAAATATTTTTGCTCTTTCCAAAGAAGTATAAAACAATCTGTTTCTGTCTGAAGCATAGTGTGCCTTTAATATTTATAGAATATTTAATATTATGAATAATATTTAAAGCTGCATGCCGCTAGATGAGTCAATATATTCTGAGTAAATTAAACAAGAAAAATGTAATAATATTTTTTGTAGAAAAGTAAAAAGAATTAAGAGTCAATTAATAATTAACTTATAATGTGCGATAAAGGACTGATTTTGCAGTATTAGTCCCCACATTTCTACTGCATTCTGTTGCTTATTTTGACCTCGTTTTGGTAATTAACATGGAATGCAAGTACTGTTTGCAATGTGTAAATAATTTTCTTAGTCCGCTTTACAATAATGTACATTTAGATACATTTTTAAAATCTTTATGAAAATAAGCATGAAGGTGGAGGTGAGCTGCTTTAAAGATACCTTATTTTTTTGCAGACATCAACAGCTGTAATGGAGCTAAGATTCTGGCCTGGCTAGTCTCTGCGATGTAACCATTTAATATCATCTCATCCAATATCATGTACACTTTATCCATATTGCGAATAAACTTTACATTATATGTTAAGAAAAAAGTTTTATTTCATATTTTTAATGGTGGAATGGTAGTTAAATATTTTTTAAAAAATCTTGGGGTCGAGGTTAGAGAAAAATTTCTTAGCTCAAAATCAGATATCAGATATTTGATTGGTCAGGAATGGCCAAAGATTGTATACTGACCAATGAAAATCATGAGATTTGAGACAGAACTCAGAAAACAAGGGGGCCAATGGCCCCAATGCCCTCACCTGAGTACTAAATGCAATTGATATACAAAAGTGAAGTTACCAGGTCTTAAAGATATACAAAACAGGGTTAATTTTTTTGTGTAGGTAAGAACTTGATGTTTTAATACAATACACCAAGAACTTCAAAGTTATGATCAAGGTTAAAGTTTGTGGATGGGAACAGTTTTAACCATATACATATAAGGAAAACCTATGACCCTGGGCCTAGGCCAATTTTGACCCTAGGGCTACAATTTGAACAATTTTGGTAGAGCTATACTACACAATGCTTCATGCCAAATATCTAACCTCTAACCTTTGTCAATTCAGAGAAGGTTTTTTAAGTTTTTACTATATACATATAAGGAAAATCTATGACCCCCGGGCAGGGCCAATTTTGACCCAAGGGCTATAATTTGAACAACTTCAAATGGTAGAGGACCTATAGGAGATATTACATACAATATATCTAAGCTCTAAGCCTTGTACCTTTAGACAAGAAGATTTTTTAAGTTTTTACTATATACATATAAGGAAAACCTATGACCCCCGGGACGGGGCCAATTTTGACCCCAGGGCTATAATTTGAACAACTTTGGTAGAGGACCTATAAGTGATATAATATACCAAACATCAAAGCTCTAGGCCTTGTACTTTCAGACAATAAGATTTTTAAGTTTGCATTTTTTAAACTTCTTTTCTAGCCCTGTGACCTACTTATATGACAGACCTAAAACATTTGAACAACTTTGGTAGGGGACCACCCAAGGATAATTCCTGTAAAGTTTAGTTACTGTGCAGTCATCGGTTTTTGAGGAGATGTTGTTTAAAGAAATTGTTGACGACGGACGGTGGGGGATAACAATAGCTCACCATGCGCACGTTGTGCTCAGGTGAGCTAAAAAGTTTTATAACCTTGAGACATGGTTTAGCACCAATGGCATTAACAATCTATGTAAAACACCAATAGATATGGAAAGCCAAAAACAAACATAGGTGAAGTGCAGCTCAGGCCTTTTAACTACTCGAAACTGATTATTACTTATGACCAGACTGTACAGATAAAATGCTATTTGTAGAACTTTGTCGAATAGTTAACAAAATATTATCTGATTGATTTTCATTGTTGGTGATAAAAACAGATAAGTGAGGTCAGTGATTCTAGGTCATGGCAGTCCCTTTGGACATAAATGTAGATAAAATCATAAGGTAAACTAACAAATCTTTTTGTATTGATAATGAAAATTAAGGCTCTTTCAAATGGTAAAATATTTTAACTGGGATACGGACAAAAGCCCCCCCAGACGAAAGCCCCCCCCTTCTAAAAATGACAAGGTGGACAAAAGCCCCCCCATGAAATTTCCACATAGGACAAAAGCCCCCCCATAAAAAAGTCAAGGTAGGACAAAAGCCCCCTATGGTCCATCAAATTTACATATAGTGTATACCTTAAGTGTACTTAATGACTGTATTTTTTAGTATTTATCACCATATTTGGTAATTTACGTGGATTTTAAGTGCCGATTGTAATGTGTCATTGAGCTACACTCGTAGTCATTAAATTACACTTAAGGTATACACTATATGTAAATTTGATGGACAATGGGGGGGGGGGGGCTTTGTCCTACCTTCACTTTTTTATGGGGGGGCTTTTGTCCTATGTGGAAATTTCATGGGGGGGTCTTTTGTCCACCTTGTCATTTTTAGAAGGGGGGGCCTTTCGTCCGGGGGGGGGGGGGGCTTTTGTCCTACACTCATTTTAACTAATTTTGTGTAAAAACAACAACAACACATGAACTACACCAAGAAAACAGTTGAATGGAAGGGAGATAAGTCTATAAACAGAAAAAAGGAGAAAAATCCATACACAGCCAAAGGGAGATAAATCCACACAAACAGCCAAAGGGAGATAAATCCATAAACAGCCAAAGGGAGATAATAACAGCCATATGCTGTAATACAATTACAGAAATGCAACAATTTTCTTTATGTGAAAAGGATACAATCATCTCTGTCTGAAAATATATGAAAAAAATAATGAAGTTTATAATATAAGCATATTTTTAAATTATAATAGTACAAGATTTCTTTTTTGTTAGAAAAGCACTGGTATTGTTATTACAGTAGAATTTGAAACTTTACTGATTAAAGAAAACCTAAGATCTGTCTCCTGTACCTAGTTAGGTAAAACCAACCTAAGATCTGTCTCCAGTACCTAGTTAGGTAAAACCAACCTAAGAATCTGTCTCCTGTACCTAGTTAGGTAAAACCATCGACCTTTTTTAGTCTAGCAGAATAGCCTTTTTACATGAAAGAATCCAACGTCCCTATTAGAAGTCAAACCTGCTGCAGTACATGCAATATGTTTCCAAATCAGCAATCTTAGCAATTTGCACAGGCTTCGGTCTCGCGAGATATCAATTTTCATACCCTGCTTGTAGTAGCAAAATACAAAAGAAAGCTATTGCAACATTATATACCAAATATACCGAATGTATCATACATACCAGGCTGCCCGAAAAGAACTTGCACAAAGTTTGACAAATATGTCGAAACAGTTCTAAAATAGCCAGCTCATTCTGAAATGGAAACAAAATGTGCATGGAAATGATATTGTTTATGTAGTTTTCAAATACAGGTTAATTTACTTGCTTTTAAATGGCCTGGTTATTTTTCAGTTTTTCAATACAGGTTGTTTTTCTGTTGTTGTTGTTGTTGTTGTTGCTTTTCAATGGGAGTCATGACTTTATGTTTTTCAATGTTAGTCTTTTTTTTTTTTCAATGAAACTTTGAAAGTTAATTTTATGTTGTTTCAATGGAAGTTAACATCTAAATTTTTCAATGAAGGTTAAATTTCTGGGTTCTATGCAATGAAAATATACTGCTTAATTTTTCAATGAAATTTAACTTTCTGGGGTTTTTTTTAATGAAGTTTTTTTCAAATATGGTTTGGTTATTGTGGTTTGATAAGTATCAAATTATAAACACAGCACAATAAAGAACATTAATCAAATTAACATTTTGTTAATGTAAATAAAGAGCTACCTGAGATTTTTTAAGTTAATGAGATATAGTTTAAGTTTTTACCTCATCTGGGGTTATTCCAGCAATGAAAAGAATGCTACTGAACTTTTTGAACACAACTGTATAATCTTCATAATCTAATATATTACTCTGAAAACAACATAAAATAAAAACTAGTACATTTGCAAAGCATCATCACAAGGTTATAATAGGGGTCAATGTAAAAAATGTACATGTATATCCTATGTTTTAACTCTTAACCTACTAAAATTCATATATGAATTTGTTCAGTTTCCATTGCCTCATAAATTTTTGGAAAATCATCATGAAAATTGAAGTTTGTCAACCAACAGTATTAAGACTGGTCAGAATGCATGATGGATCCAGAAGTGGGGGGTATGGGGTAATAACCCCAACCATCCCCAAGCCTGACCCCTTGGAAATTTTTAGCAAAGATTGCACAAAAATTAGTAAAAATCAGCAAAATTTTGACTTGCAAATTTTGACCCCCAGTGGAATATGTATTACCCTTTGGAATTTTGAAACCCTCTTTGGTATAAAAATTTCTGATCTGCATGGCATACAGACTTGGCCTGAATATACAGATCAGCCTGTCTCTATTTAAGATTGTTTACTCTCAATTTCACCAAGATCATGAAAGAATTTAAGCCTTTAAACAAAGTATTTAGTACTTTGACTTACATGTATAATATGTTAGAGATACATCCCTGTGCTTAAGCAAACAATCAGTCACGTGACCTCACAAGGTGTTTTTGTTTAAATCATTCGCTGCATTATCACATGCTTGTTATTTTGGCTTGAGCTTAATAAAGTTTATGTTGTTGTTGTTGTTGCTTCATCATTCAACAAAACAAGAAAGTACACCAGAAAAATAGTATGTACATTCTATCAATGGGACTTTTTATAAGCTTGTAAGGATATATAACTCTAGAGTTAATTCACATTGTTCTCTGGCACTTAAGGGGAGTTATAATCACGGTATAGAACTAAGAAAACGTGTATACATGTAGTTTAAAGCTTAATGATCGATCTGCACAATATTGTTCTGAAGGTCTGAAGTTCAATAAGGCTGCAGTTATGGTTTTTTTTCCATCTTGTGAGAATGGTATGCAGTATGTATCTGACTTTACCTTCCTTATTAATGAGCTGACCAAAAAAAAAAAGAATTTGTGGGAAGCTGCAAGCCAACAAACATTTTTTTAGAGTGGCTTAAAGATTTTTAAGTTTAATATTTACCTGATTATCAGACCTACTAAGACAAAGTTTGGTCACATCAGTCTGTAGCTGTACTCTTTCCTCAGTGGTGTATTGACTATAATATCTGACTAAACGTAGTTTATCCTTTGTGTTTACCACAAATAAGTATTTTATCATCCTGTAGTCTATGTATGTTATGTTTACAGGAAAAGTAGAGTAATCTGAAAAGGGAAAAATAATGTTTGCCCACATTTTGTTGTAATGCAATGTTTAATCAAGAGAATATAATATATATGATTAAAATATTGAGCTGATACTAAAAGGAGACAGTCCATAAACTTGCAATATTAGTTATATCATAACAGCCTCTGAGCTGTATTTGAAAATCATGAAAATAACATAGAAAGTTGTCCCTTGTGGATGTTCTTTTAAGCCTTTTCAATTCTATTGAAAGATCTGCAGTATACTAGCTAATTCAATAACAACAATGACCATGAAAAAAAATCTACCTTTTTTATAACTCTCCTGAACATTTTAAAAAACCTATAAAAAGTTAACAATCAGTTCATGTAGTAACTTAGTTATTCTTCTTGATGATATTACTACACTCCTTAAAATCAATTAAAAGTATGGTTTTAGGACATAGTATTATATTATTCCTAGATTGGATGCATAATATGGGTAGAGTGTCGCTTCATCTGGGCAACTTGGGCCTTGTATTATAATGCAATAATAATGATGCATCCTTATGATATTTTAATTCTTATACCTTAAGTATCTTTATTAAAAATGTGATAGCCAAACCTAGTAATTACCAATAATAAATGTTGTTGTCAAGCATCCAACGCTCTAAACTTTTACACCCATCTCTCTCCCTGCTTAGCTGTCAAGTCTACTTTCTGTTTGTAGGCTTTCTTGATTTTTGTTGTTGAATAATTTAGCAAATTTAATTTTAATCGAGCGTGATATTTTGTACAATTGAAAAGATTTTTTTCATTCTGACATAATAAACAATAAGAAGTTTTTAGAATTGGTCAAATTCATAAATGCGTTTTTTTTTTCACGCCGAAACACAATACAAATAACTTCAAGCGAGCAATACCGAGATAAACATTGTCTCTTCTCCCTTAAATGAAAGCTTCGTCTGTTAAAAGGCAACAATTTAGACATGTTGTACTGTAATTAATACGTTTTTAAATAGCTGACCATTTATTATGAACAGTCTGTTTTTATGTAGTAGTTACTTAAATTCAGGGATGTTGTAAAAGTGTATGCCTGACTGAAAGCAATGCAATTTAATACCTCTAGTGATTTGAAATATATTTCAATATTTTACATATATACATGTATATAAAAAGCGTCATTTTTTCCTGAAGTAGACTAAACGTCGAAAAAATAAAGAAAAACGTTCGTTTTCATTAAAATGATTATATATGATATTTTATTTTAAAGAAATTTTTACCTTTTTTATTTTTATGCCAAATTGGGGGGTAAAAAAAATAAGAAAGAATGAATAAAAATAAAGGGAAAAAAAATTAAATGAATGAAAAATTTAAAAATAAGGTTAATTTTCTTTAATAATTTTTTATTTTTTTATTACGTACAAAAAACATGTCAAGAAAAGCTTTTATGATTAATTTATCTGTCAAAAAAGAATATTATTTAAAACAAAATATTTTTTGAATAAAATTTGTTAAAAATTATACTGTGTAAAATTTTTTTTTATACAGCAATATTATAAATTTACAGTAAATTTGTATTTTTGTATGGTTTAAGATAATTCAATTTCAACATTAAATTAGAAAATAATGTGGCAATTGAATCTACATCAAATTTGTTAAGTGGTAAACTTGCATACAAAGAAAAAAAGAGTGTATAAATAATTAACCCTTTACCTCATATATACGGGAAACAACGCACTTACGACCCCCCCCCCCTTTTTTTAGGCCTGAAATAGTGAAAAAATGTCCTATTTGGGTCCCAAACACATGTTTTCGTTTGAGAAATGTTGCCAAAAAAAAGTGAGCACTTTTTCGGCGCCGTCCCCCATCCAAAAGATAAATCAGGGGGTTGCAAGAAGGGGGATGTGCCCCCTTCTGTTTGGGGGGTTTGAAGGTTTGTTTATTACATACTGAGATATATTTAATAAACTTGAAACTTGAAGGGGGGCGGAGTCCCCCTCATCGCCAAGAAAATTTTGGACTTGTGAGAGGCTTAAAATGACCCCAGGTCGACCATAAGGTAACGTGTAACCAACGCTGAAAAGCCTTTGACTCTATCTCAATCCGTTGAAAAGTTGCAGCACTTTGAAATAAATTTTGATGAAAAAAATCGAGGCAAAATAGTGATTTTTGGCAATTTTGAGATGTCCCCTCGTTGCCATGGTAACAGGAAATTTAAGACTGAGCATGTCGTTACAAAGGCAATGGTCCAGTCAACATTTGTGCCAAGTTTGATTAGTATTGAAGCATTTTTCATAGTTTCATAGCAGTTTGAACTTGTAAGAGGAGGCTTTTCAGTGAAAATAACCATTTTTCACAGTATGCTCATGGGGGAAAGGGTTAATAAATCCTGGAACTTTGCTTCTATATCTGTCATTTAAATGAATAATCTATGAATTTACATGATCTCAACAGAGTCTCTCAAATTTGAAATCAAATTGTGCTAGACAATAATCAATGCATGTTGGTTTTGATATTCCACATTTTAAAGATTTTTGAATTAGAAACTATATTAAGTTAATATCATCATATGATATTATATATACAAGTTATTATTTTATAACACATTTGGTTATGTAACGGCCGAAAAAACGAAGTCATTGATATGCATCATTGAGCATAGCACGTTTTGCATAATCTTAATTATAATGTACTTATGCATGACGGCGTCAGATACGCGAGCGCTAAAATTAAGTTATAAAGATTTCCGGGCCCATTCATAAAGACCGGGCATTTCAAAGGGAGTAGGAGAAACATATATACATGTATTTTATTCATAATTTGCAGGAGAAAAATGAAATGTAAGTAATTCTCATTATTTTTTATAGCTTTAATTGTATATCAATGTGGCACAAAATTCAACAGAAACACAAAAATAGATAATACCACAGATATATAAACATCTATTTAGCTCCATGATAATACTGTATTATATTTAAAATGCCCTTTATTCATTCAAACATATCTCTTTTGTTTTTCCTACATCTATACAAGTTCGTCCTGCAGTGACACTTCCAATGTACAAAATCATAAAAAAGAGCGGTTAAAGCTCTGAATATTACCCTTATTTCAATCTGGTCAACTTGGACTAATTAATTTTCTTTTGCATCCATAAACTAGTGGTTAAAATTGTTTTCAGACTGATTACGTGGATAGATGTTATATATAAATAGTTTGCTCTTCAATTTTAACTGCCACCTTTTGGAACTTTTGCTTTGTTGAATACACACGCTTGATTAACAAAATATTGAAAGAACATATTCTTTACAATTATATTTTTCTTAAACAAGCAAAGAATGCCGAGTGACGTCAATTTTTGTTTTTGCAGCGCCCTCTGCAGGCAATAATCAGATTCTAATGGCGGCCGTACAAGAAAAATGATAGACGAAGGGCCAGGTTCGCTTTCTGGGGGACAGGGGAATCCGATGATGTCTGGAGGGCCGGGTATGACGTCTAGACAACAGCAAGATGAATCAAACCAAAGAACACAATACTCTATGCCGGGTATTTTGCACTTTCTTCAAACGGAATGGGCCCGTTTTGAGATGGAACGAAGTCAGTGGGAAGTTGAAAGAGCGGAATTACAGGTCGAGATTCAATGGAACTATTCATGTTGTCGTTAGCATTATAAAGCCAATAATTTTATACAATTTACACTTGCATACATTTCATATATAAGTCATATATGCATCAGACCATAGCTAATGTGTTTATTACTAATCTTGACCTACATCTGGTCATGATCTTTGTTTGGAAAATGAACCTAACGTAAATACAGTGTCAGAGTATAAGATACTGGATATCATTTTCAGCGAAGACGTGTTTTAATTACTGTTCAATAAACAGAAAGCTGTCATTTTAATTGAATTAATGTCTATGTCCCAATCCCATGAGTGTTTTGACAAATTATTATGATTAAAAGAAAAATGAGTGACAGGCATTTGAATAGATTGACAGGTAACAAGACAACTCACCCCCCAGACGATTCACCCCTCAAAAAAGCAAGACAACTCACCCCTCAAGACAGTTCACCCCTCAAAATAGATAAGACAATTCACCCCTCATAAATGATAATCATGTTTATGGGTAAAAAAGATTAAAAAAGTCGGTATATTTATTTATTTATTTATTTAGTATGTCATATTTACAAAACGTAACAGCACATATACCATGATCAAATCAAATAGCCCATAATAATCTTGATATTTTTATGCAAAATTTTTATGCAAACATGTACAACTGTTTAATTATCCTTATCACCTTATCATTGCTTGATTGTCACTTCAACAAAATATCATGGAGAAGAAGTACATTGTACCATTTCTTTTTGGGAATATTGTAAGATTTCAAAATGTCATTTTATGTCATTTAAGTATAATCGGGACATTTGAGAATATTGCATGATTGTCTTTTAATGTCATTATCACATATAATGGGGATTAGTATCATTTGGGTTTGGGAATATTCCATGTCTCTGCCAGGAATGTATCTAATCACTAGTTATCACTGCACTTAACAATTCGTCCATATATTTCCCCCACTTTAAATATGACTAATTTATAAATATCAATTTAGTAAAGAAACACAACAAATTTGTTTATTGCATCTTCTAATTTTAAGATAAATTTCATCAAAATTAAATTTAAGAAAATGGGGGGTGAATTGTCTGTGTCAAAAATCCAATAATGCGGGGTGAACTGTCTGATGGGTGAATTGTCTGGAAAAAATGGCTTAGGGTGAATCGTCTGGGGGGTGAGTTGTCTGTAAGCCGATTGACAATCTCCTTGATTTTGTCTGATAAAATTACATTATTTCAAGGTGCAATTGCAGTGACCGACTTAATTCAGGGCTTTTTTTCACAGGTTGGGGAAGCAGCCATGCCCTTAATTTTGGGGAAAATGACATAGTATATTTGCAAAAGGAGGAAAAAACTTTATGTAAATTCAATTTTTAGGGAAAACTGCATGATTTTAAAGAAATTTTCTTTGGGGAAGCAGCCCTATACCGGCCCCTGTTATAGAAGGTAAAAAGGCCCTGTAATTACATCATATTCTGTAATGTATTTTTCAATGTCGGCAATTAGACAATTAACATCTAAATATTGCACTGTTATATGCTTTTAGTTCTGTGGTAGGAAGGAATGTTTGAATAAAACTTAATAAATAATTTATGTCTACATC
Source organism: Ruditapes philippinarum (assembly GCF_026571515.1). Taxonomy (NCBI): domain Eukaryota; kingdom Metazoa; phylum Mollusca; class Bivalvia; order Venerida; family Veneridae; genus Ruditapes; species Ruditapes philippinarum. The sequence continues at coordinate 143,588 of NW_026863024.1, forward strand.
CCCAAAAGTGGTTTGACATTAGTGGAAGAGAGAAAACCACAAACAGAATATTTGGTTGTCATACTTTTTTCCACTATCAAGACTCAAGTGCCCTACATATTGTAATTCATTAAACAATTAAACTATGACTCATTGACTATACTGGAGAACAGCGAAGAAAGGCATGCTCGACCATAGTTCTGGCTTCCAAAACTTTATAAGCAGCTATTTAACATTTTTGTTTTTCATCTGATGCTGCATTAAAGTTTTGGATGAGACCTGTTACGAAACCTAACCAGAATAACATAAGTTGATTTAACCTTATTTTTCACTTGCAAACACACTTGTCCCAATCAATACTTGTGCATTTTACGATAAAACAATTATTTTAATATCGTTCTATACCATTTAAAGTATCAAAATGTTAATACCGTCATTAAAATTGCCTAAAACATCCATTACGTCGACTACAGTTGGCCATGACATTGAGGTGCTACGCGAGACCTCGTTTGACGTCATTCGTGGGAATCAATTAGGGTAGAGTCGTGTACTATATTCAGAACATCTTTGTTGACATGTTTCGATATTTTTATTCAAGATAATATTTTTATTTATTTTCATTAATTTTTTAGTACTTAAATTAAAATATGATAATATTGAATACAAAAGACAGTAAATCACCTTTTTCAATATCTTTAAAAAAAAGTAATTTATAAAAATATTGGAAGCACATGGGTTTGTCATGGTCAATCTCGTAATCACGTGGTCAAATATTTTGGCAATATGGCGGCCAAGTGCTGAATTTTTTTACCTGTTGAACACTATTAGGTAGTTTATGTTCGTAATAAGATTTTTATTTGTTCATCCTTGGCTTATCAACAGATTATATATAGTTTTATCAAGGTATGCTTCACTTTACTTTATGGCATGTTCGATGAATGAATACAAGCATGTCAGATTCCTGGCACTATTATTGGTGGACTTTCCCTATGGGTCTGTCTTCAGCGTTCACATCATATCATAGTATATAAACGGGAATGCTGAAGACCTTAAGCTAGCTCCACCAGTGCACATTGCAATACCAAAGACATCAAAATACCGGAAGAAACCTAAAGATTCTTTAAATAACAATAGAACTTATAAGGAACTAGGCTAAGGCATAAATTTATAAATGGTTAGAAGGGGGTTTGTGTTCTACTGTACTAAGTTTTATCTTTTCTATCGGGGGTAATTTTCAACAGTAAATAATGATTCATGGTGCTGTTTCATTGATTAATTTAAACAGGGATGTAATTGTAAATAAACTTTGAAATTCAATTAGTTGGGCTTTTAACTTTTGTTATCAAGTTGCCCAGCTTAAATTATATTTAGCTTACACAGCTGAGCTTACAGTGATCTTTGTTTATTCATATATTTATATACATGTAGTAATCGTAGTTAGAATGTAAAGCTTACAAAGTAAACAGAATACAGTCAAACGTGTATTAAGCGACCGCGCAAGGGAAACACCCAAAACGGTCGCTTAATGAAACGGTCTCTTAAGACAGTCAGCATGATATAAAAGTCAAAATTTATAAATGACATCTTTCTTATGCGGTAGGAATGCTTTTTAACTTCATTTTTATATAAATGTTGAATAATTAGTACGCTCCGATAATCTAAATGGATGCAAATGTAAAAAATAACTTTCTGATATTTATTGACAAAACAGTTTTGATCCATTACGTACATGTGTGACATTTTTTCCAGAATTTGTTAACTTCTCCGTTGTTTTTCCTTGTCTCCAACACGAAACCCCTAATAGTGAAGATGTTTTCTGTTGTGCATTTTTTATTTGAGATAAACAAACTACATCTAATTGTTACGATAAATTTAACTGCTGATCAAGTTCAAGGTCAATTCAATGCAGTCTAAATGTCAACAAGCCAAGCGTATACACCATCTCAGTAGGGGCGGAGCGTTGCATTGTTTTATCCGATATTATTGGATAATAAACGTCACGCGTATACTTACCTTCATTTGCATACGCTAAACCGGTTTGGAAATAGAGATTTTCACACGTTTATTTGTTGTGTTTTGATTGTTGACACTTGTCACATTACACGGCGGCGTTCTCTAAAAAAACACAATTACTTGACAGGTAAAAGTGGTCGTTTAATGAAAAGCTTTATCTCAATTAGGTGATTAATTAGCGGTCGCTGGTCGCGTTGAGCAAAAGTCGCTTAATACATTAAAGATATAGAGAGAAAATGATTGGGGGGAATTTAAAGTGGTCGTTTAAGACAAAAGTCGCTTAATACACGTGGTCGCATGGGCAAGTTAGACTGTATTGAATAAAATTGGCAGGTTTCTTTTGGTCTGGAAAGATTCTTGGTAATTTTGGATGTGTGGATACAAATGAAAAGAATTATAGTGAACAGTGACATCATGCTTTATATGAACATTACTACATTTCAGAATAAATTTCACCCCATGTGAAAAACAAAAACAATAGTTATGTTATCAATTACTAGTTGATTTTGTTTCCAAGTCAGACTGGTCAACAAGAAATGTCTATTAATATAAAAAAAATCCCAATGGATTTTCATGTAAATAAGAACAAATATTTTGTGTTAGGCAACTTCCAGATCTCAGTTATGTACATAATCTTCACAGCAAGTTTTTTTCATCAAATTGTTTTCTTTTACAGGCAAGGATTGCTTTCTTACAAGGGGAGAGAAAGGGACAGGAGAATCTGAAGCAGGATTTGGTTAGAAGAATCAAAATGTTAGAATTTGCGCTAAAGCAAGAAAGGTATGTTCCTGTTGGCTATCAGCATAGGCTGAACAACAAAAAGATTACTGTCAATCTGAGGTGTTTTAATTCATTTAACTTTCATGTTCTAAATATTTTACTAAGGTGAAAAAAGGATCTGTAACAATATGTTATTGAGACTATTGTAAAGAGGAAGATAAGTGTAGAGGTAGAGCATCAGACTAAACCCAAGGAAATTGGTTCAAATTCATTATCCACAATACTAGTGGGAATACTGGTTATGACACCCAGCAAGCAGTCATCTAGCATGACTTAAAGCGCCATCCAGTCATAATTGGAAATTGAATGTTTTATGGTGTTAGAAATACTTTCATGACTAAAATTTCTAGATAATAATAAAGAACATCAACACTTTTCTTAATCTTACATGTATGCTAAAAACAGAATCTTCACTCTTCAGTAAAATAAAAAAAGGAAAAGTAACACATTTCACATGAATCATTCACATATAATGATATACTGTAGTAAAATGTACTCATTTTGGGACATTGATTTTATGATAACTTTTCTGTCTGTTTTCAGAGCAAAATACCACAAACTGAAATATGGTTCTGAATTGAATCAAGATGAACTGAAGCCCCCAAGCTTTGACAAAGATTCTGCCGGTATTGTAACATAATTTGTCTGTTAAAGTTATTTTGCCCTTTAAGATTAAGAATATCTCAGGTTATCAGATAAGTCTTGAGCTACAATGTATTATGTAGTAAAAAACATAATTTATCATGATGGTTTTAATTTTCAGAAATCTGAGGAGCCAAATGACTTGGCAATTTACATAAGATGTTTGAAATATCTTTAGGGTGTTATATATTGTTTATTATCCTGACCTTTACAAGGATTTAAGTTACTTTATTATATTGGAAAGATTGATGTAAATCCTGTCTGTTGTGATGAACATTTATTAATCTTGTCTATACTTCAAGACTTTCTCTGTTCTTATATGTTATTATTGGATAAAGTATGACACTGATTTTTTTTTTATTTCATTGAAAATAAATAAAGCATGCACAGTTGACAAGTTTCTTTGCAACAATGAAGTAATTAGTATGCAGACTTGCATGCATTCAACTTGATAAATGTGAATTTAAAAGTTGAAAACATTTCCACTGGATATTCTTGAAATTATTGAAGTTTACTATTTCCCTTAAAAATTAGCCCAACAGTAGCTAAATGACTTAAGGTATTAGGACCCTAATGGGCACTATCAGGAACTAAAAAATTGACATCATAAGTCAGATGCATACCTTAAAGTACACCTGTATGCAAAATTTAAACAAAGTTTACCGTACGGAAATCAAGTTATGGGCACTTTTCTGAACTCAAGCTAGGATGTTATGAGGGTCCTTTTTAGCTCGACTTTTCTATGAAAAGGGGAGCTATCCTACTGGCCCCGGCGTCGGCGTCGGCGTCACACCTTGGTTAAGTTTTTCGTACCACCCCACTTTATTTCAGAAGTATTACAAGTATGGCTTTGAAACTTACCATACTTGTTCACCATCATAACCTCCATCTACAGACAAGAGTACATAACTCTGTCAAGGTTTTTGACAGAATTATGGCCCTTTTTTGACTTAGAAAGTGTATTGAGCTTGGTTAAGTTTTTTGTACCACCTCACTTTATTTCAAAAACCATTGGAGGTATTGCTTTGAAACTGACCATACTTTGTTTACCATCACGACCTTCATCAACAGACAAGAGGACATAACTCTGTCAAGGTTTTTGACAGAATTATGCCCCTTTTTGACTTAGAAAATACATTGAATATGGGTAAAATCCACTTATTGCCTTAACCCTTTGAGATATTGCTTTGAAACTTTTAATGCTATTTCACATCATTACCCCCATCTGTACGCAAGAGAAGGTAACTCTGTCAAGGATTTGTTTTAAAAATTAAGGCCTTTTATCGACTTAGAATCTTGGTTAAGTTTTTAGTACCAGTCCACTTTTTGACTGAACTGTTTGAGATATTAATTTGAAAGTTGGAATACTTGTTTACAATCATGATTCCCTAACATGTCCAGGAGAAGGTAATTCTGTCAAAGATTTTATTTGAATTATGGCCCTTAACTGTCAATGTTTTGTATTATAGGCAAGCACTAAAAAACTTAAAAAATCTAAAAAAATTCATTCCTATCCACTTGTTCACTTTACCATAAATTATGTCATATAAACATTGCTGTAATATTCAAGGGTATCAAACAACTAGTTCACTTTAAAAATACAGAGATTCTTGTATTGCCTTTTACTGCAAAAACTTTTTTTATTGGCAAGCAATAAAAAAGTCGAGCGCGCTGTCTTACGGACAGCTCTTGTTTAGAAAGTAAGAACCTTTAAATAATCTGCAATAACATTCTAATGAAAAATGTTTTCCCATTAATTTTTGGTAAGAAACAAATAGTACCATTCAGCTAACAATCCAAATAAGCAAAATTATGGTTTCTACTTAAAATTTATGAAATCTGTATAAAAATGTTACCCTACCCCACCCATTTTTACCACGTGTCTGACCATTTTTCTACTTAGGGAGCCTAATTTAAAAAAATCTTAAAATTTACCCAAATGAGTGCCTGTTTTCAAAGTTTCCCTAAATTTTTAAAAAAGTATATTGGTTGATCTTGTAAAATATGAAATGCTTTTACCGTCTAGTTTTGATTATATTACACTTTGAAAATATCAGGTTCCATATTTATTACTAGATTTAGCATAATTTAGCCAATAAATAGCTATATAAATTAGAAAATCAAAATTAAACACTTTTTTCTTTCCAAATGGGACATGAGAGATACATAAATAATGTTAAAAGAAAAAAAGAAAGAAAAAAAAAGTTGACCCTTCTGGGGATTGAACCCATGGCCCTCATTTTCAATGTAGTTAACAGTAGTTCTAGCCTATTTGAATACTCTTCAAAGCGGAGGTAATGCATTAGGGTGCTAATACCTTAAATAGTGCCAACATACAAGATATATTTTATTGAATATTTTCAAACACTGATAAAGATTTTTTAGAGTCGAAACATAGGCTTACAGCTATAAACCTGTGCTGTTTGTTCGTACCCACTTTATTGATGTTGTACGAGGGTTGTCCCAAAATATCGTAGACAAATCAATCAATCAATTATAAAACAATAGAGTCGTCAAGCCAGGGAAAAGTCAATACACCTTTTATGTGTGTCTATGCGAAATAAAATCAAAATACCTCCAAAAATGACCAAGTTATTAAAATTTAAAGAATGCTACCTATACATACCCGGCGCACGCCGTCATAAACGTCATGACGTTACAAGATTTAAAAAAAATGTTTTTCAAAGTATTCTCCGTGTTTTTCGATCCACTGTCGGTGTCGGGCGACCCATTTATCATAACCATTTTCAAAATAGTCCTACTTTAATGTTCTCAACACTCGTCGAGTTTCCTTGCTTAGTACCCTGAAATTTTCGAACCTCAGGGTGACCTCGTAATTGTGATTTCACATAAGGAAACACTGCAAAGTCTAAGGGCGTATGGAAGTCTCTAAAAACCTATCACATCAAGTTCAAGCTGTTTCTCCTGAGATCTATGGCAAAGTGCATTATCTTGATAAAATATAATGTTCTCCATGTTGTCAGTTAATGCTGGAGGCTTCTTGAACTGAACAGAGTATTCAATGACATCGCGCTGCGCCGCATTTTCATCTGACGTCGCCATTTTGGGAATTTTCAAAGTAGCATTGCTGTTACATATTATGCTACAGATTTTTTCAAAGTAGCGTTACATAAATGTCTGTTTGGGATATGACGTAAAAATGAATGACGTCGTTCCACAGGAATGTATTTCCCATAATTATTATAATAATATTATGCTGGAAGTTAAAGGCATGTTTTTAAGAAGCATGCTCTCAACACTGACTAATATTTTATGGTGCTCCGGGTATGTTGTACTGTTTAATTAATATAAAACCCTGATAAAAAGCGTTACCTTATATATTGGCTATTTACTTTAAGAAGGTAAATTAACAAATGACCAAGGAAGATATCTGGTAAATTTTATTAAGTTATGACGTCAGGTTGAAGAGAAAATAATGTAGTCTACGACATTTTGGGACAACCCTCGTATAATATACTTGTATATAGTATTTCATAAAGATTTAAGTAATATTTAGGCTTTTCTATCACTTTGATAATAAATTATTAGTAATTTAATGCCTGTAAGATGATACAAAATTTAATGTGAGTCATTCTCTTTCTGCAGATGAAGTAATAGATACAAATCCAGTGGCAGCACCAGCAAGTAGTGCTACCTGGAGACAAGGGAGGCAACTCCTTAGACAGTGAGTTTTTATGAGTAATTTGTTGTATTGAATGCAGATTGTTAATTCTGGACTAACTCTAGTTAAACTACAGTATGTTTGTCAAAATTTGTAATTATATGTAATTTTAGTAGGTCAGTGGTTCTACACAGGTGTACCACAACCCTCCCCTCATACCTGCCATTAAAACAAGGAGTAGTATCAAAAATTAAATTCTTCCAATAGCCCTCAATCATTTACTTGATAGATAAATGTCTCTTTTCACTCTAGAAAGGTAGTCTTAACTTTCAGCATGCTGAATAAGTTATATTGTCAGAATTTTTATACTTTTGCTTGATACATGTTCTGCAATTTGCAGAAATAAAACTGTTGAATTGTAACTTTCAGATATTTACAAGAGATAGGATACACTGACACAATTATTGATGTACGTTCAGCGCGAGTTCGCTCCCTGCTGGGACTTCAACCTCAGACTGACACCGGTGAAGGCGCACAGCCTGCTCTAGTCAACGGAGACAGTATGAACAACAGAAGAGCCATTGATCAAGGAAAAGCCAGGTTAGCACCAGTTTTCTTATGTCATGATTTTTTATGCAGTATGAAGTGAAAATATATATACTTTAAGCTCACCTAGGCATGCATTGCTTGTGTGAGCTTTTAGGATCAGTATCTGGTTGTCAGTCTGTCTGTCATCAGTTATCAACAATGTTAGCTTATGATATCACCTGTGAAACTGCTATGCCTCTGATGTTCCATGCATGAGGCTGTACCACAGTTGTTTAAACAATATATTGTTTATGTGGTAAATTATTTTAGCTTGGATTACCATGAATATCAACTTGTGACCTATTTCTGAATGGTACAAATTATAACCTTGTCTCGCAGTAGTTTGCAGATGAGCTATTAAGGGCCAACATGGCTTTCTTGTTTCCAAAACTGATATGAATTTGCTAATCCCTATGTAAGCTATTCTGTCTGTATTTAATCCTTTCTGGTATGATACAATAATTCACTGATTGAAATCTTCTACTTTATTGGTTAGAATTCTTTTTAATTCTTTCATATATAAAACTTGATAAAGCCATGATATATATATAGCATCATTTACAAATCTCCGCATGTCACTTCTGGCATATGCATGTACCTGTCTTTGATCTGTTTGACAGAGGTTCAGGAAAGATGCCTGCATCACTAGTCGAGGGGGCTCTCATGGACAGTGAGGCGTCCGTTCTCGCTACTTTTGATTTCCTAGCCAATGAAAATGTTGTCGATGATGATGACGAAAATTTAAGGTACGCCAGATAACGTGTTTCTGTTCAATCATCATCAACAATCTTATCATTACTTTCATTTGTATGATAGAAAAATCATTTACATATTTGTCATTTAGCAATATTATATATAACAAAATGTTTTTCAAAAACCTGAAGGAAAAAAATGTTCATGTAAGATTATGGCATTATTTCTGTCTCTGTTAATTTTTAACAGTTTTTACCAATCAATAGAATGTTAATACTGCTCCTGAATAAATTTGTATAGATAATTTTTGTCATTTTAAAAAAACAAAACAATATATGCATGGTATTTGATCACATTAAGTTTTAATCCACTTGTAGTGTTTTTATACTATTTAGAAAATTAATATACATTTGTACTTTTAACAGTATTACTTATAATGCTATAGATTAAACTTTGTATAAAATGGATATTGAAATTCTTACCAACTATGTGCCCGTTTGAACCCAGCAAGTGTTATAAAGTTTCTTCTAAGTAACTTTAACTTTTACAAAATAGGAGATAAGGAGATCTGCCGAGACTATATCTGATTGTTCTATTTGTTCATCAAGGACAGAGATAGAATGATGTCAGTTGAAAGTCCTGAATGTGTGTGAAATTCATATTAACATCTTTTGCATGAGGTTTCCCTCTTGACATCCTGTCACAATTTACATGTATAAAATACAAATGATTTAAAATCCTTGGAAAAAGCAAAGCCCACAAAAATATCATGTAAATAAGGTTTGCCGACCAATAACTGCACTATAATTTGAATTTGACCAATTTTTTGCTGTTGCTCCAAAATCAAGATCATTTCCTTTTTAAACGTCTGAAACTTTGAAAAATATCCTTTGCTTATTTTGACATGATAAGCATAATGTTTTACATCTTTTTATGCCACCGCAGCATCTGCGATGCGGTGGCATATAGCGATTCACCTGTGTGTGTGTGCGTGTGTGTGTGTGTTTGTTTGTGTGTGTGTGTGTTATATAGATTATATAGTGAACTTCAAAAATCTTCTTGTGAAAAACCACTGGTCCAATTTCAACCAAACTTGGCAGGATTGATCCTTGTGTGAAGGGCTTCCAAAGTTGTTCAAAGAATTTCATTCCATGCAGAAATCTGGTTGCCATGGCAACCAAAAGGAATTATAAGAATAAATTTAAAAAATCTTCTTGTAAAGACCCAAAAGGCCTAGAGCTTAGATATTTTGCACAAAGCATTGTCTGGTAGACATCTACCAAGATTGTTCAAATTATAGCCTGGGGTCAAAATCGGCCCCGCCCTGGGGGTCATTGATTTTCACTATATGACATATAGTAAAAACGTAAAATACCCTCTTGTAAAGACCCAAAAGGCCTAGAGAGCTTTGATATTTTGCATAAGGCATTGTCTGGTAGACCCTTACCAAGATTGTTCAAATGATAGCCCTGGGGTCAAAATCAGCCCCGCCCGGGGGTCATTGGTTTTCACTATATGTACATATAGTAAAAACTTAAAATACCTTCTTGTAAAGACCCAAAGGCCTAGAGGTTAGATATTTTGCATAAGGCATTGTCTGGTAGACTTCTACCCAGATTGTTCAAATTATAGCCCTGGGGTCAAAATCGGCCCTGCCCCGCGGGGGTCATTGGTTTTCCTTAGATGTATAAAGTAAAACTTATAGTAAAACAATTGACAAATGATAGAGGTTAGATATTTTTGCATGAAACATTGTGTAGTGAACCTCTAGCAAGATTGTTCAAATTATAGCCCTGGGGTCAAAATCGGCCTCACCCTGGGGGTCATTGATTTTCAATATATACATATAGTAAAAAATCTTATTGTCTGAAGGTACAAGGCTTAGAGCTTTAATATTTGTTAAATGATATAATCTATAGGTACTCTACCAAAGTTGTTCAGATTTTGCCTCTAGTGTCAAAATTAGCCCCGCCCTGGGGGCCATAGGTTTTCCTAATATGTATATAGTAAAATTTAAAAATCATCTTCTCTAAATTTATTAAGGCTGGAGTTAAGATATTTTGCATGAAACATTGTGTAGTGAACCTCTAGCAAGATTGTACAAATTATAGCCCTGGGGTCAAAATTGGCTCCACCCCTAGGGGTCATTGATTTTCACTATGTACATATAGTAAAAAAAATGTCTTGTCTGAAGGTACTTTAAGGCTTAAGAGATTTTATATTGGGTATGTTATATCATGGGTCCTCTACTAAAGTTGTTTTAAGTATGCCCCTAGAGTTAAAAATTGCCCTGCCCCAGAGGCGATAGTTTTCCTTATATGTATAAAGTTAAAATGTTGGGTCGTCCGTGGCCGAGTGGTTAAGGTCGTTGACTTCAAACCACTTGCCCCTCACCGCTGTGGGTTCGAATCCCGACAGGGACTTTGGATTCTTTCATGTGAGGAAGCTATCCAGCTAGCTTACGGGACGTTGGTGGTTCTACTCAGGTGCCCGTTCGTGCCTGAAATAATGCACGGAGGGGCACCTGAGGTCTTCCTCCACCAGTAAAGCTGGAACGTCGCGATATGACCTATACTGTGTTGATGTGACGTAAAACCCAAAACAAACAAAAAAAATAAAGTTAAAACTTGAAAAATTTCTTCTCTGAATTGACAAAGGCTAGAGGTTAAATATATGGCATGAGACTTTGCGAAGTGAACTTCTACCAAGATTGTTCAAATTATAGCCCTTGGGTCAAAATTGGTTCGGACCGGGGGTCATTGATTTTCATTATGTACATATAGTAAAAAAAAAAAGTATTTTTGTTTGAAGGTACAAGGCATAGAGCTTTGATGTTTGCTATATAATATCATCTATAGGTCCTCTACCAAAGTTGTTCAAATTTTTCCTTGGTGTCAAAATTGGCCCTGCCCAGGGGCAGTGATTCTCATTATGAACACATAGTAAAAACAGAAAATAAAACAAATGTTTTCTGAATGGGAGAAAGCTACAGCTTAGATATTTGACTTGAAATGTTGTTTGGTGGACCTGTATCAAGATTGTTTGAATAAAACCCTTGGGTCAAAATTTTGCCTTGCCCAAGGGGAAAGTGACCTACTTTCTTATCCTTTGATGTACAGCAATGAAATTTTGACCATGTGCACAGTTTAAGTTGTAAAATTGAACTTTGATATCAGGTGATCTAGATTTTGATGATGTGACTTACTCTCTTGTCCTTTGATGTACAGCTATGAAATTTGAACCATGTGCACAGATTAAGATGTAAAGTGAACTTTGATATTAGCTGACTTAGATTTTAACAAAGTGTCTTACTGTGTTGTCCTTTGATATAGTCATGAAATTTAGGCTGTGAGAAATATGACCTTCACCACCAAATTAACAAGACTCAAGTGCATTGATATATTCCTACTCTGATCTTTTGTTGGATTAACAATAGATTCAACCACTAAAGATTGTCATAATGCATAGATCCCTGACCTATCTAATTCTTATCAACAGAATTAGATAGGTCAGGGATCTATGCATTATGACAATCTTCAATTGCATAGAAACAAAAATATCCGTTCCTACACTACTATTTAGTGTTGTATTAATGCACACTACTATTTAGTGCTGTATTAATGCGGTGGCATAGCATTTTTCTCAAATGCAATCTTGTTTCTAATTTCTAAATTTTAGATAACTTTAGTATCAGAAATATTTATTTACTAATCTATATTGGAGATATTTTGTTACTGATTCTTATCTGGAGTATTTATGAATGTTTATTTACTTATTATGATGGGTTTTATATTTGTTGTATTATTTTACAGTGATGAGAATGAGGAGGGTATATCAGCTGAAGATGAGGCAGATGAACGGATAGAAAAGAACAGGGGCAAGATAGTGGTATTCAAATTTACTATTCCTATTATTTAAAAATAAATGTGTTAAAGCTTTAACTGATAAAATACTATCTTACTAAAGGGTGAAAGTTGTAACTTGTAAGATATGCTAGAAACATTTCAAAAATGTTGTTTTCATACTTTTTCTGTAATATCTGAAGAGTTTTAGCAAGAATTGTCTCCATAATTTATATATAATGTTTTTCTTATCAAACTATTAAACAAATATTTATGTAGGTTTAGCAATAATTTCTCACATCCATCAAAGACCTTTATGAAAAAAAAAAATGTTTTCAAACGTAATTCTAACAAATTTTATACTTTTGTTAAATTTTTAACAACATTCAAACAAAAGTTAACAACCAATTATAGTTGTATACCTTATATTTATATGCAATGTGTTATCTATACAATCAGCTTATATCCATTCAGTTGCCAAGGCATTATTTTTAGTTACTCTGTATAAATGCAATGAAAAAAGTTCTCTGCTTTTTACAACCTTGTTTCTAAAGTTCATTTGGTACAATATTCTTGTTGTTTACATTGTATTATTGTTTGATATAAATTAATGAAAATTAGGTGAATTTATAGGCATAAGCAATGAATAATTTGAATATAAATGAATTTTTAGCACACTAGTTCTTAAATAAAGTGCTATTAGGTAGAATGTATCTCGGAGAGTGTTTTCAGTGCATTTGTACATGTTGGCTACTGTATGTGTTCTATGATAAGTAATATTTTAATGAAATTGGATATTGGAAAAACAATATATGATTGTGCAAATCAGTTACTTTGCATAAGTAATGGTACAGTATCATATTTGTTTCATTGTTTAATTTGTGGCTGCAAATTTTGAATAAAAAGTAAAAAATCATTCTGCTGGTCTTCATGTTAAAAATCATTTTACTGGTTTAAAGGTTTAAAATCATTTTGCTGGTCTTAAGATTGAAAAACATTTTGTTGGTCTTAAATGTTAACTATCATTTTGTTGGTCTTAATGTTAAATATTATTTTGCTGGTCTTAATGTTACAATCTTTTTGCTGGTCCTAAGATTTAAAATCATTTTGCTGGTCTTATGTTAAAAACCATTTGCTGGTCTTAAGATTAAATTGGTACATTCTGGGTATCTTACTTTGATTAGGATTACTTGAATCAATGGACTTTTAAGAAAGTGTGCACTTTGATTATGAAAGACATCTTTTGTAAAAAATGTTTATACCATTACTTGCTTTGATAAATATGTGGAAACATACATGAATTTTCTCTTAGAAACCCTATCTATGCTATGTTAGTATGATTTTTTGACCCTGCTAAAAAGAAATATTTATTTATTCTGTTAGTTACTGAAAAATGAGGAAAGTTTGATTGCTATTCACTTGATTGCTTTTGTATTTTAAAAATAGAACACTGCAGCTTTTTAATTCTTAATTTAGAACAAATTTGCTAAATATAGCACATATTTGCTATTTTTAGACTGCTGGTATAGAAGGTATGGCTGGTGTGGATGATGAAACTGAGGAAGTGCTAGCAGAATTTGACTTCTTGGTGTCCGAGGCTGGTGAGGGCGCAGGAGAGGCTCAAAGTCATGGGGATGGGCCTGAATGGGGTAAGTCTTGTGCACTGTTTTGTCAGATTGCTAACAGTACTGTTCACAGAATCCATTGATTTGTATAGAAATCAGTTATTTGTTGTTGGCTTTTTTCTACTGTAAATTTGAACTTACGTATTTTAAAATTTTACAGACCTTTTGCAGAATAATGGTAATTTTGAATGTTAATTAGATATTAAAAATGATGATATTGTATGTTCCAAAGGTCACTGATACTAAAGAAATGAATTAAAAATAATCCTCTTAAAAAAATATATAAAAAAAATAAAATAATTAAAAAAACATCAACAAAAACAGGTGATTTCTGGTGAAAATGTAAAATTGTACAAAAGTGGGTTTTGTATTTTGGGTTCATTTTCAAATAATGCTTATAAGGGGATGATATGACTTTGAGATGTATTCTGTGGACAGTATTAGAAGTGATATTTGGTATATTATTTGTAGATGACATGATTGCCGTAGGTAGTATTGTAGTTAGTGGTGAACAGTTGTTGGTAATAAATCTGAGAGAATTTGTCAAAATTACCCACAAAAATAAAAGGAAAAAAAAAGAAAAAATTCAAACGAAAAACATATTGTAATATATACATAAAAATGATAAAAATTTCATCAAGGTATTGAAATATTTGATGGAAGACTAGGCGTTTAAGAGTACAGTTTGATAGGTATGTTATAAAAACAGATCAAAGCTTCAATGCAATAATGGTAATATTAAAATTCTGTGATTTACTCCACTAAATGTGTACAGTTAAGTTGCCCAGCGGTGATTTTTGGAACATTTTAATGTTTTCTAATGGGGTTTCAACTTTCTTTCATGGGGTTTCAATATTAAAAATCTAAAATTGAGCTTTTGAATGTAAAGAGTTTTTTCAGACTGTACAAAAATACAGGCTGTTTGACTGTTAAATGATGGCAGTGACATGTCAATATAGTTGCTAGCTGTTTAGTGACTGTCATAGAGTTTAACTACTTTGAACCAAGTTGTGACGAAATTTTAAGATAGGAATCTGCTCCCTGCATGCAAGGTTTTATAGTGAAGGTTCTTGGACTTTTATCTTAAATGACAAAAATACAGCGTAGTTAGAGTTAGTAATAATGGAAAAATAGATTATGGCTGAATATAAAGTTAATGTTTTTATATGAAACATTAATTACTTTGGATTTACATCATTGAAGTGGCCATAACTAACTTTTTATGCATTGAAAATACAGTATTTTGTATGGATTTTGTAGAGCTGTTCTGGTTAATGGAAATAAAAGATTATTTTTTTAGTTATGCCTAGTACTAATTATTTTGTTTCATTTTTCTCTTGCTTATATTTGAAAACCAAAAAACATAACTATATAGTAAATATAAAATCTTTTTTAAGGTTGAACATAATAGTATGATATTAGTAATGAATTTCTAGCTGATATGTTATTAAAGAGTACAAGTATGTGGTTAGTACATATCATCAAATTCAGGTCAAAAGTCAATCCAGCTCTTGTGTTTCAAAGTCGTTTTCTTTATATTTTCTTTATTCTGTAATGGGTTATTTGCAATTAACAGCTAGTTAAGAGTTACAAATGCTACTTGAGATGTCATTAAATAATTTACCATAGCTGGGGAAGTTATCACTTTAAAATTATGTATTTGCTAAAGTGACATGCTAGTTTTTCAAGGATGTATTTTGATTAAAGATAATTTCCTCATCATTTGTAAGGGATATAGTATCATATATTTATACATTGTATTATATTATAAAACAGGAGTTCATTTGTCTACTCTATTTCTTAATGTTACAA
The DNA here is from genome assembly GCF_026571515.1 of Ruditapes philippinarum. Taxonomy (NCBI): domain Eukaryota; kingdom Metazoa; phylum Mollusca; class Bivalvia; order Venerida; family Veneridae; genus Ruditapes; species Ruditapes philippinarum. The sequence goes on from NW_026863024.1 coordinate 159,184, forward strand.
AATCTTACATGATATTTTAAAGTAACAATATTATATTAGCTGGGAAAAAAACCTGCATTGAAAATAAGGTTAAGTTATGCTCCAGTAGAAGTCTTCAAATTTTTAGTTCAATATCTATTTTTTAGGAAGAATTTTCATTTTTCAAACATTAATTTTATGTTAACTCTTCTTTTTTTTGACACACTTTTTGTTGAACTTTTTTTGTAACACACAACTGCTCTGAATCAATTTTTCTTTCACCAGAAAAGAATGATTGTTAGAAAAACTGCAAATTTGTTAAATAAGATGATTTAAAGTGAAAAAAAAAAATAAAGATGAAAAATTTTGTGGAAAAAACAAAAAAACACTATTATGGAATTAATTTGAAATAGGATGAGGTCGATTTAAATCCAGCCTCTTTAGCCAAGTTTTTAAGGTCATTGACCTTGAATCTTATCTATGAGATTGAATAAGAAGCTGTCCTTTCACATAAATTTTACATTTATTTACGATAATTCCTCAAATAATGCTTTGGGGTCAAGCACTTGGAATGCTCTCCCACTAGTAAAGGTAGAACATTGCCTTGTTAACACTGTTAAGAAAAAACTAAAAACCCAAAATGCATACAGTTCACTGAAGGTCCTCCTCCACTAGGGAATCTACCACTTTCCCCTCACCTCTGTGTGTTTGAATCCCGACAGGGATTTTGGATTCTTTCATGTGAGGAAGCTATCCAGCTAGCTTACGGAAAGTAGGTGGTTCTACTCGGGTGTCCGCTTGTGCCTGAAATAATGCATGGAAGGGCACCTGAGGTCTTTCTGCACCGGTAAAACTGGAATGTCGCCATATGACCTATACTGTGTCGGTTTGACGTAAAACTCAAGCAAAGAAACAAAGCACTAGGGAATCTTGGAAGTCCCAATGTCATATTAACACTATCTTTGTGAAAGGAGATCCATCAAAAAAAGGGGGAGAACTGTCATGAGAAAATTCAACAAAACAAAGGGGAAATAACTTGAAATAGTAAAATAAAATTGATGATAAGAAAAAGAAAGTTTGAAAAAAAGTGAAAGATTTGGTTTCAGAAGATGATGAAGATGAGGATGACGATGATGATGACAATTTTAATGATGTAGATCATGAAGACGAAGGTATTAAACGTGTTTGCAATTTATTTAACAATCACTCGTTCACAGTTTATCTTTTCTTGTGCTGTTTTTTTAACCGTGGGTTTCGTGAACGGTTCACAACGTGTCTTATTTTTAGCTGTAGGTCATCAGTTTTCTTGCTGTGTAATCTATTAATCAATCGTACTGGTATTAATCTGCTAATCATTAAAGAGCCAAAGTGACGTTTAAGATAAAAAAAATAAATTTTTTAGATCGAGTATAGTTGTTGGATAATCTTTAATATTAGTATATAGTTCGTACAAAAATATTTAACCATTGAAATATATACAGAAAACCTTAATCTAGTGTACAAAAGTGTTCCTACATTAAAATATATACAGAAAACTTTAATCTATTGTGATCGAAGATACGTCATTTTCAATACGTTCAGAAGATATAATTATGCAATTACTGAAATATTATAATAAGAATGACATATTAACGGGATAATAACAAATGAAAGGTGATATGGTGAAGATGTCTCGTCCATTAGGAGGTGCAAGGATAGTTTTTCGTGTGTTTAACCTTGCAGCCATCGGTTCTGAAAGATATAAATAGCCCCATGTGATTTTAAAGGCAGGGTTCACACTATCATATGCAAAGCTATTTATGATAATTTGATTAAAAGGGAGAATATTTTTTCTACTGCAGAAACTGGTAAAAATCTGCCATTGTTTTTCTTGCATTGATAAAAATAGCGATGTGTAAAAAAAAAAACCAGTAGAGGTGTATTCCAAACACACACTAACTTTATGCTGATGGCATTTACTTAGGCTATTCAAATTTAAGGTTAAAATGTAATTTTATTAAAGCCAGTGTGAGCCTTGTACAGGCTTATATCTAATCCATAGTTGTTTTGTAACTTGCTAAATTTCTAAATTTGACTTTAATGGTTACCATTTTTTTACTGTCAATTATAAAATTTTGTATTATCAAGATGGAAATCCTAAGTCAGCCAACACAGTATAGAGGCTGGTCACACTGCATGGATGTGCAGGCTGGCCTGGCTTTATACTGGTGGCAGATCTAATTACGTGTGGTTGCAGTAAAGTAAAGGCTATGCTATTGTTTTGTATAGAGTATGATTGGTGAATATTATCCAAGATATAAATGACTGAGACATCTTCATCAAATTAAATATAGAATTCTCTCAGATACCATGTCTAAGTATTGGTGTTGTACTGTATAAACCTTGTAAACTCCTATAAATATATTTCTATGTAAATGAGTACAGAAGGATATCTAAATTATATAATTATATATAATTATGTGAAACTGTGTGGGTAAAAAAAACTGTTAGTCTTTTATTGTTTAGGGGAAAAAATGTGTATTTGCTTATACATGATGCTGTGGTGATAACCTATGTGTGGTGATAAAATGTTTAAACCCTGTTTTATGTTTATAGCAGGAAAATAAAAAGGGGGGGGGGGGGGGAGATAGAAGTTAGCCAATTAATTATTATCTGTTATGGTTTTTCCTTAATAAAAAGATACACTGCACAATATATGTTAAAAATTTATAGATCTAACTAAAATTTCATTGCTGTAATAACATCATAACACATCCTGGGGGCTAGATTTACTATTCTGGAAATATTTTGCATATATTGTTTTACTCCCTGATTAGTAAAGAGGCTTTAAAATAACATAGTATTTAAGTTGCTAAAAGGTCAGACTGATGGCAAAATTAGCAAGGTTTGAAATTTTTCTGTGATCCTCATATTTATTAAGGTGACAACGGAGTCAATTATCACTGAAAATACCTAAAATGAGATTTTTTGCTTAGTAGATTTATCAACCTTTTCTGAACATATTCGTGATTTAATTTTGGAAGCAGTTAGTCCAAAAAATGTGTTTTTAAACTGTACCTGTACCATTTTTATCTGCTATTCGCGTAACCTGTTAATTATCGATAACGCTCCGCCCCCTGTTGAGGCATCATTGAGGGAAATCGGTAGTTCCATATATCCGTGAATTACCGGTCCATACTGGTCCATACTACTCGTAACAAATACCGTACATCTTTTATAAATATCGTCTACCTTTTATTTGGCATTTTTTATAAAATAAGAAATTGTCGGCCAATGTACGTAACATAATGTATGAAACATAAATAATTAAGCATAGCGGCAAATTGCACGACCACGGGGTTGATTAAAAATATAGTTGCTAAAATATCCATAATGTGTGAAAATAATTTGTCTGTCCCGTTAATCTGATAGATATTACATTGAGTTTATGGACTTTTGTACGGATTCAACGGCTTGCTTTACATTCAACCTCGTTTTCTAACAATGTCAAGTAAAACAACAACAAAAACGGACAACATTTTTTATGTGAACGCCTATAAGATGTCCCTGACAAATTTCTAAACCATTTTAGATTGTTTAAGGATGATTATTTCTCTATGAATCAATAAAAAAAGATATTAATATATATTATCAGTGAATGCTTTGAATAAATTGTTCGCCAGTAAATCGAACACAGTTCTAATAAACCTGGGACACAGTATGGAATTTATTGTATATCCCAGTAGAAACTGGATATCTATGCCGTGCATAGATGATTTTCATGATAATAGAAGTCAAGAAGGTCAGATCATAATGATCGAGTGATACCTTTTATTTCTATTAAAATATGTGAAGCATTTATATCAATTTGGAGGAAAAAATATATAATATCCCGTTCTTATTTGTACATCTACCATGGCCTTTAAAATACCGTCAGTATACAGTTTTTAGCTCGACTATTCGATAAGAATAAGTAGAGCTATTGCAGTCACCCGAGCGTTGGCGTCGGCGTAACCACTTATGTTAAAGTTTTTGTAATAGTTCAAATATTTTCAAAGTCCATTGACATATGGCTTTGAAACTTTGCACACTTGTTCACCATCATGACCCCAACCTGTAGACAGGAGGAGGTAACTCTATCATGCATTTTGACAGAATTATGCCCCTTTTTCGACTTAGAATTTACGTTAAAGTTTTTGTAATAGTTCAAATTTTTTCAAAGTCCATTGACATATGGCTTTGAAACTTTGCACACTTGTTCACCATCATGACCCCAACCTGTAGACAGGAGGAGGTAACTCTATCAAGCATTTTGACAGAATTATGCCCCTTTTTCGACTTAGAATTTACGTTAAAGTTTTTGTAATAGTTCAAATATTTTCAAAGTCCATTGACATATGGCTTTGAAACTTTGCACACTTGTTCAACATCATGACCCCAACCTGTAAACAGGAGAAGGTAACTCTATCAAGCATTTTGACAGAATTATGCCCCTTTTTGTGCCCCCACGTTAGTGGCGGGCATTTAGATTTACCCTTGTCCGTCCGTCCTTCCGTCCGTCTGTCCGTCCGTCCGTCCTTCCTTCCGTCCGTCCGTCCGTTCACTTTTGTGTCGCACGTAACTCCAAAAGTATTTGACCTAGAGTCATGAAACTTTACAGGAATGTTGATCAGCATGTGTAGTTGTGCACCTGGGTATTTTGGTCTGGATATTTTTAGTATTTTCAGAGTTATTGCCCTTGACTTAGTAAAATTTGGCAATTTTCAACTTGTGTCGCATGTAACTCCAAAAGTATTTGACCTAGAGTCATGAAACTTTACAGGAATGTTGATCAGCATGTGTAGTTGTGCACCTGGGTATTTTCGTCTGGATATTTTTAGTATTTTCAGAGTTATTGCCCTTGACTTAGTAAAAATTTGGCAATTTTCAACTTGTGTCGCATGTAACTCAAAAAGTATTTGACCTAGAGTCATGAAACTTTACAGGAATGTTGATCAGCATGTGCAGTTGTGCACCAGGTATTTTCGTCTGGATATTTTTTAGTATTTTTAGAGTTATTGCCCATTCAGCCCCCCCCCCCCCCCCCCCCCCCCCCGAGTGCCTCAAATTTTACCGAAAGTCACGTGACATGTGCAACCGATACCAGACGGACAGTAAATCACGTTAAGATTTGAGGAAATTTCTGTTATAAACAGATATTAATCAGCAACTTTTTAATTTGTCAGATGTCACTGGGTCATAAAATGTTGTTAGAGTATGTTACCGCAACCTGTGACCCTCTCTGGTGCGATATTTGTGTATTATGCAATTATTTAGCGTGAAACGTAGGGGTCCGAGAGAGAACAGCCGATTTATGACACTTCGTTTGATGCGGGTCGGACTAACTTTGAATCGGCATAACTTTTTTAATAATCAAGCAATTAACATGCGGTTTAAAGCACATGAAAGGGAATTCATTTACGTAGGGAATCGTGTCAGGGATTTTTGTTTGCTCAATCAGCGACTTAATTATCTTTAATTACGTAATATGTATGGTGAAAAAAGTCTGATAAATTGTTTGACGTTACGTAATATTTTTTTGAGAAAAGATAGAAAAAATTTGAGACACGGTTCCCCAGATATTATAAGTATGTTTATTTTCCAAAAGTTTGATAACAAAAAAAATAAAAAATGACTTTGATATGACGATCTAAAATTTTAGGATTTTTATTAAAAATCAATCAATTACAAAGGATTTTTTTTCAAATATGTTATTTTTTATGATGATCAGCGACATTCAATGAACAAATATTAAATAAATAACAATTATTACTAAAATAAGTTGGTTTAAATGACATTTATGTGAGTACCATGGAAAGTGTCTGTTGTCACCTTAAGTAAGATTATATCTGTTTTGTGCTTGACTATTTGAAGAAATTTGACAAACTGTTGATACCTTTATTATTAACCTGGAATTTTTGGTACAGTTTAACATGGAGAAGAAAAGGTCGCTCATTTTCAAATCACTTGACTGGTACTGCAGTATTCCCTGATTAAGCAAGGAATTTTGAACTCTTTTTACAATAAAATTGTTTGCATTTGGGGGTGAGGGGGGGGGATCCTAACAAGATCAATATATCCATTCAGGTGATTGCTGAAATTATGTACAGAGTGGCACCTTAGGTCTTACTCAATTAGGAAAGGTTAAAAGTTAAAATAAGACCTTCACAGTGTTGTTGGTATTACTTAAATCCCAATCTCCATTTAAAAAACAGAAGATGGATTTTCCTTTGTGAATTAATGTCAAAGCTACCATGATGTAACTAACGGGCACGATTCTAATATAGGGTGCACTTTGTAGATACAATTTGGAAAAAAATATCATAAAATTATAAATTAAAACTGTCAATATAAACTGTTTTTATATTTAGTATTTCAAAATTGAAATCTATATTATATTTTTGTGTTCAGTGCAGATTGTGTAATGTATGATTTGTATTTAGATATTCCTGATATATTTTATGTTAGTTACAATGTTCGTTTTTACCTATTTTGAATAGTTTTCATTTTTGAGTTTTAAGTGTTTATTAAGGGAAACAGTTTTTTAAGTATAAATATTAGAAAATATGAGGCAAACTCTTGAACAAAGTGTGTCCATCTTCTGCACACAGTTAAGAAAGATCTCGGCTCTCCGAACGAAGAGTGGGGTGTTGACCAGCAGCTTATATCTAAACTTAAAGAAGAATACAAAAAAGAGCGGAAGGGAAAGAAAGCAAGTAAGTCACACTGGTTTAAAACCAAGTAAATTATACAGTACTATATGACCATGTTGCTTGATATAGGTGGCAAGCATATTTAAATGTGTATTTTTTTTTTCCGAGGGAATCGTGTACCTATATATGTGTACCTATATATACATGTATATATATTATGCAACAAAAATTATGAAGTGCATATTGTGTATTATCCGTTAGCCAACTGTTTCATGTTTTTTTTTAAATTCAGTTTTTGTTATTTTTAATTGTGTGTATTGCAGCATTTTAACTGTATTGTTTTTTTGCAATTTTCATTCGAAAGAAAAAAAATGCACATCTTGTTTTGAAAACAAGATGGGAGATGAATATCATGTTAACAGTTAAATAGTCTTAGATTATTTAGGCTTTATAACTTTATTTAGGCTTTATAAAATAATTCATTTTGTTGAAATTCAAAATTTTGGAAAATAAGGAAACTTTGATCTGCAATACACACATTATCAATAATTTTATGCTTTTAATGTTGTAAGCAGATTGATACTTTATATTTTGTTTGCTAACTATTGCTTTTAGATGCATGATTATTAGATTTTTATTTTTTTGCGTGGCTTTTTTTATCAAACGGTTCATATCGTGTAGAATAGTAGTGCATTGCTTTAGATTTTACATAGTTTAACATTACATACTTTTTTCAGCTGATTTTCCGATAAAATCTTTCTTGAAAAAAATATAAGTAAATTTCAGACAAAAGATTGATTTTCATTATATTGAAGTTTTATTTATAGTAAAAGTTGAATTTTAATTATTGATACTTTTGATAAAATTTGTCAAGCGAAGCATCACAAAATAAGATAATTATTTATTTAATCAGTGGCATTATGCAACTTGAATGATATATTTTAATATTATATCACATGATTGCATTTGAAAACATCACTGTTATTGATTATAAAGTGTCTGCTAATTTTTGGTTACATTTTAACTGTTTATTTTTATTATTATCATAAATAAGCAGCCTCTGTTAAACATCTTCAAATATTTATGTACCAATAAAAATACTGGTAGCCCCAACAAAAATTGTAAAAGCTTTGACAGTATAATATTCAATAGCGAGTTCAAACCATGCTGAAGTAGTGTAATGAACGTGACCAGCTTTTAAATAAGGATCTGCAAATTTTGAGTACAAGGCATTTATATATTAAAGTTTTAAAATTGAGCTACCTGCATAGATGTGTAGAACAGGCCTGGCTCTACACAAGTCATTATTGCTACTAGCTCAATATTGAGATGACCCCTAGATTTCCTTATTTGACTGCATAAAGAAGTATTCAGGGTTTTTCTCAACATTGTTAGTTAAGGAAACATTTTATTTGAAGGTGATTTTACTGTTTCAGGACAATTTTCTTTTAAAAGAAATTTCTTATACTAATTCAGAAGTCATAAAACAAAAAGAACATCAAGAAAAACTTCCTTTCTACAGGGGATTGAGGTAGAACATAACTAGGGTGTACAAATGGATTTTGTAACAGACCTAATCTTGATATATGAAATAAAAAATATATATGTTAAGTTGCTAGGCATATTCCTCCTATATGTTGTGACAATCTAAGCTTTCAGAGGCTGCTTGTTTTAAGTACTGTTATATTGTTTGCATGTGTTGTAAGTTGCTTTGTTTCAAAGTTGCACATGCTTTTCCAGGGCCAAAACGTTCGACATTACAAGCTATGTTAGCCAATCTGACCGAAGCGGATGATTTATCATCGTCCCAGACTGGCGCGGCCAGCTCAAACCAGAATAGCATGTCTGAAGTAGATGACCTCGGTATGCATGGTGATAATACCATTCTTAATCTTAACTTCACCTATATTAATATAATGGACGTTTCCAGCTTTGAAATTTGGAACTGTCCATTGTTATTATAAGGGATTTTGCCTTAATAGTAACTACCTATATTAGTACAATGGACGTTTCCAACTTTGAAATTTGGAACTTTCCATTGTTATTATAAGGGATTTTTGCCTTAATCTTAACTTCACCTAAATTAGTATAATGGACATGTCCTGCTTTAAAATTTGGAATTGTCCATTGTTATAATAAAGGATTTCAGTATCAGAATTTTAAACTGAGCTGCTACAAGTATTGATGGACTGGTCAGCAGACTGAGTGAATTGGCAGGTTGGTCGGGCTCTTTGTGACATTGGGTAGTCAATATCGCTACTTGTTCTCGAAGATTGAGTTAGCGACCTCAATAGATAACATGTTTCTTAATATTCAAAGTAGTTGGAATTTCTAATAACCCCATAATGTGAAAGAAAAACTGTAAAAAAATGCATGATAACAATTCCAGCATCGGTAGATATTCTTTGTCATGACAAAGTTGTGTTTTAAGTATAGTTATTAAAATACATGTAGATCTATAGAATGATTTAGGTGATATTTTAAGCATTTCCCATGTTAGTGCATCTTGATTATAGAACACTGTGTTTTTAAATTGCATCTGACAAGTACTGTAATGGGAATAACAGGAAATTTGCAACAAACAGTACCGGAAAGTTTGTAAATGTAATTTTTGAAATAAGAAATTTATACCTTCACAAAGATGTCAAATTTGAAGGAATTTACTTCGTGCATAAGAGAATTTTAATCAGAGAGAACTATTAATTTGTTATAAACTAAAGGGAAGACAATTATTGTCATAAACTAAAAAAAACCTTTAAAAAAAAATTAGTTCAATACAAAAGCAGCATTCCATTTCTTGATCAGAGACAGTATTTGTTTAGTATAGAATAATTTGATGCAAATAAGAATGTTTGCATGTGAATATGTAAAAAGTCTTGGTTAAGCATAATTTACTGTAATAATTACATTAAAGGTAAGTGTCACATTGGATATTGTTGCATAATATGCTACAGAATCTTTATTTTAACCGTCAGTTAGGTGATCAATTTGCTAGTGTTTTTTTGCTTGATCAATATTAACCCTTATCCTTCTGAATTTACGTAATGGATTTGCCCTGCATTGAAAATAGAACAGTCCATTTTAAGTTTGAGGGAATTTTAGTATCAAAATAAAAAAAAAGAATGGGGATACCCAAAAGTAAAGAGACTGTAATGTAATACAGGCTGGCCTGGCCCTATATTTTTGGCAAGGGCTAATCGATTTCAATTTCAGCAGGGTAAGGGTTAATTATAAAAGTTATCTTCTTCTGTTTTTGCTTTAATTGATCACTTGCCTTTATTGTTTTACATTAGGGGCATATCACTCTTTGTGTGTAAATGAGTTAATGTGACATCACTATTGACAAACAGTAAAAAACAACCTGTCACTTTAGTGTTGCTGCCATATTTGAACTGCCATGTATTGTAACTTTGGTGTCTGTTACAATGTCATAGAACACATGTAGTTCTGAATTTCAGCATTTATATTATTACCAAATGATTCTTCTTAATAAATTGAAACGCCTTATTGCCTGTGTAGTAGGGACTTACATCGTAACTTTTAACTTATGGGGTGCAAAAGAGTGAAGGTTTATTTCATAGAAGAAAATTCAAGTTCATTTCACAGTAGAAAATTTATATGTTTTAATACATGAAGTCTCCCTTGCTGTTCCTCCTTCACTTTCATCACAGGGTTATTATCTTTATAATTAATAGATTGTTCCTGACAGTATTTGAAATGGTCATTAATACTGACATTTGTAACACAGTCATGAATAAATTAATTATATAATACAGCATTTAAGCTCTTTTGAGGGGTAAAATATACTATCGACATGTATGTAACAAACTAACATTTTTATCCTCAATTATGGCATATTTACCAGAAAGTTGAACGTTTTAAGCAAAGCAAAGTTGTCTTATATCATAATTTATACAAATTTGGTGAGCCGTAAATACAATAAAATTTTTATTTGAGTCACCTTTGACTGTCAAAGACTGACCTTTGAACTCAAATAGAAATAAAGAATGCAACATTTACCTAAAATAATAAATGGATGACACCCAAGATTTTCTGCAAATGATACCAGAAAATTATCATATGACCTTAACACTCTTGTTTGGACTTTGATTTAAAGCATTCAGAGACACAGGCATACACACTGACATTATTTCTTCTCACTTATGACAGGGGTTTTGTATCTAGAAAATATATAAATGTATATGAATATATATTTGTTCAGCTGGTGTACAGAGTGGTGGAAACTTACAGAGTGGCAATAGAAAGCCTGTGATAGGAGTAAATAGTAATGAGGAGGACCTTGATGCAGCAATAGGAGTTGGTCTCGGTGAACTAGCTGAGATCACTGTAAACAATGATGCTGATCCTGGCAACTATGATGTAAGTGGTTTCATACTTAGAGGTTTAACAGTGAAAATATTGTTATAGAATACATTACCTTTATACTTTATCTAAAACTTAAAATGATTTTCATTGGTCTAGAAGATTTAAATTTGCGTTCTGTTTCTAATTATACATTCCCTTTAAACTGATACAGCTAGTGTGCTAAAAATAGATTCTTAAACTTTTCGAAACAATTGAATGATTTATTGAATAATAATTAAGATATTCCCTACATACAGACCTTTCATGAACTTCTACCATTCATGAAAGTTAAGGTCATTTTGAAAGGTCAACGTCATCTTGTCTAGTTATTATGATAAGTTCACAGAGGTCAAGGTCAGTAATATAAAATTACACTTGTCTGCTTTTCTTAAAGTATGTAATGCTTTCACTTGAAAAAAAAGAAATACAGGTAATTGCATTTATTTTAGGTAAGTAATGCATGTACAATACTACATATCAAGGGTTGACCACAAAACTGCAGTAACTGATATGAAACAAAAAAGGACTTACAACAGTTTCGCAGTCAACCTTTGATATATATAAAGACTACCAGGATATTATGGAAGTTAATTTTGATTTTGTTTACTTCAGATATCTGCCCCAACAGAAGTCTTTAGAAAGACATGGAATGCTAAATACACGTTACGGAGCCATTTTGATGGTGTAAGAACGCTAGCGTTTCACCCTGTAGAACCTGTGTTAATAACTGGATCAGAAGATCATACATTAAAACTGTGGAACTTACAGAAAACTGTACCCGCAAAGAAGTAAGTCTTGTCTAACCTGTTGAATTTATGTAATAGATTAGTTTGGAACAGTCCATTTGAAGTTAAAGGGATTTCAGTATCAAATTACGAAAAAACAAAAAACAGTATAGACCCATGTTAGACAATTTGTATGTGATGGCTGACATAGCTCTGTATTGGTGCCAAAGGCAAATTCTTAGGGTGCCCATGGCAGAATTATTAGGGTCATTAACTGGTGTACTGCTGTGGGTTTGAATCCTGCTAGGTGGTTTTGAATTATTTCCTGTGAGGAAGCTTATTGTCTAGGTTATAGAATGTAAGAGGTTCTATTCAGTTTCTCACTCAGTAAAACTGGATAGTCACTATTACAGTATCAGTGTCACTAAAATCTTACTTCAAAAAATGTTTGATTCAAGCAGTGTATGAGTTGAAACTGGATGTATTGTAATACTCCAGTATTGATTCATAAGTTTAGATTTTTAAAAATTTGTGTAATATATTCATGTGCATTTCATTGTTCATATGTTTGCATACAGTATACTTGGAATTATTTGGAGAAATTTGAAATTTAAGGCACGCAAAAAATATATAGATTCAGATTGTCCCTCCACCGATTTCTATATGAATTTAAGTACCACAGTTAGTGTTATACAATCTATTACATTTCAGGGCAGCTTCATTAGATGTAGAGCCAGTGTATACTTTTCGTGCGCACGTGGGCCCTGTACTGTGTCTAGCAGTAAGTGCCTCAGGAGAGCAGTGTTACAGTGGCGGAATAGACTCATCGATTAGATGTTGGAATATACCTAGTTCAAATATAGATCCTTATGATTCTTTCGGTAGGTGTTAAAAATGTTCCTATTGAATATTTGTTTGAATTATTAACAAAGAGTCTTCAAATATTATTAATTAGTTATTCCCATGTTATCATCACAGTTGAGTCTTTAAAATTGAATCCATTTTGCATTTACTAAGGTTGTTGTGTAAAGTTTCGCTAAGTGCCGAACAAGACAAAATAGTAGTTTTGCTGGTTATATTTTGTAGTTTTCTTTTAATACTTGGTTCCTATTGAACTTATATTTGAAGTTTAAACAAAACATAATTATAGTCATCACTTAGAACATGTAGAAAGCAAAGTGAAATAACTTATGCAGGGGCGGCAAAGCCAATTGTCCGTATTGCCAAGGTTGTTCCACAGCCTGTACGGACAAAAGGAAATGTCCAAGAATTTACTTTATGAATATCATACGGACAAGTATGCCAAAATTAAATTTTACCGGCCCTGCTTAAGGAGTTACTATACAATAATTTCTGTTATTTCCATTTTCAGATTCTAATGTTTTACAAGACACAATGGTTGCCCATACTGATGCAGTGTGGGGACTGTCAATACACAACACAAAAAGTCAGCTTTTATCATGTTCAGCTGATGGAACGGTACGGCTGTGGAGCCCAGGAACAAAATCCCCACTTCTCAACACCTTCACTGTTGACAGTGGTATGTTAAATGTTACTTACTTTTTAGCATTTCTGTATATTTAGGGAATAGTCTGTCAGGGCTTAATACATTACACATAGACCGGCTCTGTGGTCGAGGGGTTAGAGTCGATGACTTCTAATCAAGTTACCTCTCTGGCGTGGGTTCGATCCCCGGGAGATGCTTTGGTAGTTTAGCGCGGAGGAAGGTAGTCTAGTACTGGTTTAACTCTCCAGGAACGATGGTTAGGAAACTACCCACCTATATGACTGAAATACTGTTGGAAAAAGGCGTAAAATGAAACAAACAAACAAACAAACATTACACATATTATGTCTGATTCAAGTTCTTGTTCAAGTTGTGAAATTCTTTTAAGCTGCTGAATTTTTTGTGTCCCTTTACTGATGAAATGGTCAGCATTGTATTTTTAGTACGACCAATTATTTAAAAGGATTTGTTGACATAGCTAATCAGATTCTTTTAATGTCTCGAAATTTATTCTGCGGCCAAGTTTTGTTATAAATATCACAAATGTGTAGATATTTGTATTAAAAATTCATTACATATAGAACTATTAAATTGTTAAAGTCTGACATTTTGAAACGGAAAAGACAGTTTGCATTCAGTTTCATGATTGCTTCAGTCCCACGGAGGTATTTCAATATAACAGGACTGGATATACTCTTTTGAGATTTGTGTGCCATTTGATGTAGGTCTGGTACAAAAACTTGTGTGCAAAATTTCAGATTTTTCACTCTCTCAGTTTGTCAAAATAATCATTTTAATTGTGCAAAGTGACACAAAAATAAAAAGCATTTAAACACTTTAAACTCAAATCGGGCTAAGAATCGCACACAAAAAAAAATTTGATCTAATTCTGAGTATGTATGTCTCAATATCTTAAAATTCCATACTTTTCTATTTTAAAAACACCAAAAACCTTTGCCAGAATTTATATTTTTACGTTTTTAGGTTGTTGTTTTTTTTACCTCAATGGAGTTCCTTTATATGTGAGACTTTGACAGGAAAGGCAGGACTTTTGTCAAATATAGTTGTTCATTGAAATTGGCAAATTTTTGTGAGATTTATTGTTATAATCTGTTAAACTTCTGCTTTTATGTTTTGCAGAAGATGGTGTGCCAACATCAGTGGACTTTGTGCGTTGTGATCCTGGCCAAATGGTGGCCGCTTATACCTCAGCTAACACCTATCTCTTTGATTTAGAAACCAATAAACAAGTACTAACATTAGAAACTAAACAAAATAATGGTAAGTTTCAGATTTTAAATTTTGAGGTTACACAAAATCATGCTGTAATATGACAATTATGTACATGTATTGAATTATGCTGAATGAATGTATAGCTTGAGTTTCTATAAATGTTAAAAAAAGTTTTTAGCTCAACATAATATACTTATATAAAGGTTATGCCATATTTGCATTATAAATATGCTAACATTGGGTGTTGAAATTTATACAATTAAAGTTTTTTATTTGCTTTTAAGAAAAGATAAATAAATTTTAAAATTACACAAAAATATATTTAAAATTGGGAATTTGTTACATATGAATTTTTCAAATTATTATTCTTATGTTATGATGTCTAGTTGAATTGGCTAAGAATTTCTGTGTTTCTTTTACAGATGCTGGAACAAACAATCAAATAAATTGTGTGGTAAATCATCCAACACTACCCATCACAATAACTGCACATGAAGATCGGCATATTAGATTCTTTGATATAAATACAGGTAAAGCGGATAAGCCGTTCTATATTCAATTGACAGACATACTTAATGGCCCCTCTACATATTGAAAAACTATCACCGAAGACCAAATGATTGTTTTCATGTTTATGAATTAGTTCTTATTAGCTTAGTACAAACGCACCTGTTATGAAAGGCCTACTTGTCTGGAAATGTCCAGTACTGGAAGAGCGGTCTGTGAAAGTGTGGCTTAAAATCCGACAAAACTGACAGACAATTTTTATGCTTATCATTTTTTAATATCATTTGATAACAACCCAAGGCTTAAAGTATGATTCTGAAATATTTTACCACAATTATAGATAAACATTTTATAAATTCACTTTGTGACGGCATGGCCAAGTGGTTAACACGTCAGACTAGTAATCTTAGAATCTTTAATCGTGTTGGTTTAAGTACCGTCAGGAGCTAAATGTTTCCTTGAGCAAGAAACTTTACACTCATTGCTCAGTACTGTACTGGTTAGTTCCTAGGTTGGATACAAGAGTGTCTCTAAGCTTATAGCTTCCTATACAATCAAACTAAAATAAACTTGAGTTATCGACTACATAAAACATAATTTGTTGTCTTGTTTGTTTACAGGAAAAATGATTCATTCAATGGTAGCTCATTTAGATGCTGTGACATGTTTAGCAGTGGATCCCAATGGACTTTATCTTTTGTCAGGGAGTGAGTTATACTTTCTTTTTACATGTTCATTTATAAAATTGCTTTGTTTTCTCCAATTTGTCAGATTTAGATTGATTCTGAAAAGTGTGTGAAATAACCCATAGTTGTTGCAATGCAACCAGGCTGAGTGTTTACAAAAATATGACAGTGGCTTACATAGATTTGTAACTGTTAAGGACTGGAGAAATTACATTTAAAATGCTTTTTTGAGCTTCTTTTTTAATGCTTTTTGGTGCTTTGTTGTAATTGTGTTATTCTTGTTGTTCAATAATGACTTACTCAATGTTGATTACAAATTCATTGGTAGTGTTATTTTTGTTTTTCTGCATGTTGAGTGATTGACAAAATCACTGAGACAGGATCAAGTAAATAATGCACAGCCTGTATGTTGCAGTTCAGAGATCTAAGTTTCATTAACTGTGGTGTAGTATTTGTATTTGCTTGTTTTTGTTAGACGTGTATTGTGTAGACAGTGAATGTTTTATGTAAAGATATGTTACGTTGTTTCAGGTCATGATTGTTCAATAAGACTGTGGAATCTAGACAGTAAAACTTGTGTACAAGAAATAACTGCACATAGAAAAAAGTTTGACGAGTCAATACACGCTGTAGTGTTTCACCCTTCGAAACCGTACATAGCGAGCGCGGGGGCGGACGCTTTAGCGAAAGTGTTTGTATGATACGAGTCACATGTATATATTCTAGGATCTTCAAATTATTTCATGTAAATAGTCATCGGACAAAAGACCACTAGGCGTTCTCTGCCGTGTGTAATTTAAAAAATTGACGATAGATAGTTTTGATGGTCATGCATGTCTTTTATATACCGACACCTGAAACGGTAGTTCTGGTTTTTACGGAAACTAGGAATCAAGTCAAATGTTAATGTATGCTTCGAAAACTGTTGAAACATGGATTGGAAGAATATGAAAATCTTATTTTTTGTGAAGAGAAGAGGATCTGTGCCAGGGAGACAGTTTAAGGATAACTGATCGAAGTTCGGAAAAACTTTATGCTGTGAACATTGTTCTGGGTGTAGTGAAAATAATAAGATGCAATTTGCGTACAAGTCCGAATGAAATTAACTAGTATAAAGGAAAAGACAAATTATATCCATTAATTAACACATATACAATGCAGATATTTAAATAAATATTTAATATGGGAAAAGAATATCTATTAAGTCATATTGTTTCATTTATAAACTAAGTTATTATCAAAATGTAGAAGAATTAGTGTAAACCTGTGAAATTTGATGAATAGGTCTAAAAATAGATTTTCTCTATATATATTGATTTATGTATAGAATATAGATTAAAGAAATTATCGAAAAATCACTAATTCACTAAAATCATTTGTAATAGTGAATCATTCATTTCATAATACACCATGTCACCCGTATAAAAAGAATCATGTGTTAAAAATTGGGAAACATTATTTTTTATTAGCATACATGTTACAAGATTGAGGATTATCAACCAAAGCTGTATGTGGTGAAAATGATGTTATGTGAAATAGCTAGTTCAGCAGTAAGACAGTACCTCTAGAAGCTATGGGTTTAAAGTCAATCAGTGTGCCTGCGTTTTAATTTATGACACATTGTTTTTACTAATTCATGATGATAGGCTATTGTTATCATAATTCAGTTTGAAAATAGAGGCAGAAAACAGAAATACAGAGTGCATACTTTTGGTAAATGACCGTTATTTAGTGGAATATTTCAAATGAAATTATTGGACCTTTGTTGTGTTTATAATGGAATACACAGTTTAAATTTTAAAACCCTGTTAGCAATTACTTAAATATATTGAAATACCATTTTTTTAAATTTGCTCGGATTTATCAGTAATGGTTCCTTGGCAAAAAAATTGAAAATTTCTCCGCCAGCTTGTAATAAAAGGTATGGAAGTGGTTTTTAATGCCATTATACCTTGGTCTTGTATCGATGTGAAGAGAAATGGTAACAGTAACAGATTTTATATGTTGATGTGATGTATGTACTATTTATTTATCAATCATCAATATCATCACCTTAGTGCAATAATGAGTTAACTCGTATTGAATTAAATAAGGAGTTAACCCGTTACTGCACCAAGATGATGATATAGCCTTACAATGTACTAGCCAACATTAAGATGTATATTTTCTATGATATACGTATATATATATACATAAATATATATATATATATATTACATTATTCAACTGGTAAGAAATACCATTAACAGTATCTGTTAGTGTGTCTGTACAGCTTTTATGATTTACTTTGTGTGAAATGATATATATTCAGGTGTCTTTAATTGATTAAAGTGTGTGAGCTTATATTATAAATGGTCATGCTGATGGGTCAGATCACTTGGTTACATGCTTCAAACAAAACTGCATAAATCTTGAATCTGGCTGTACTGGTTATTAACAAAAGAATACATTTTATACAAAAAGAGCTTTAGTAAGCAACTCTAAAGAATTTTAAAAAAGTGTTCTTGCAAAACTTAACAGTTTAAAGGTTGTAAAGTAAAATAAGTATAATATTATTGTGTGTATTTGGTTGGTATTGAGATTTTTGTGGATATAATTACAGTACCCAGTAAAATTGGCTAAGAATAGCTGCTGAAGTTGAAATCTGTTTAAAGGCACATTATGCCTCAGGAATATATATTTCTTTTCAATTTTCTTGAAATGTCAAACATGTGTTTAATTTGTTTTAATAATGGATTTACAGCATATTAAATGACAGTCAACTGAAGGAAGTAGCACTGATCGTGCAGTAATGTGTCATAAAGGTAGCAATATGTAAACAAAATAGTATTTTGACTTCAGTACAAAATAGTTATTCACTATAATTATACCAACTGCAAACAGAGCAAAAGAAGCAACAAATAGTTCAACTATGTGGCAAATGAGTAAATTTTTGGAAACTAACAATATACTAAAAAATAAAAAAAGTTTGAAAGTAGTAAAAAAAATGATTAAATATCTGAGGCATATTGGGCCTTTAACCCGTAACCTGCTGGAAGTAATAGCATTTGCCATCATATAGATTCAGGTGGGAACTATAAATGGGACCGTTCCAAATTCAAAGCAGGGCAAATCCGTTACACAGATTCCACAGGTTCAGTCATTTGTCAAATTTAGTGCTATGTTAATGACAGAAAAATATTTCTTACTACAATTGACATTATATGATTTAAGTGTGTCACAGTATGTGTTTATTTTATTTGAGAAAATACTGTTGTGTATGTATGCGTGTAAATGTGCTAGATTACATATTTAAGGATGTTTTTTTTATATATACATAAATACTAAATGTGCTGTTATGTAGGTATTATTGTTTGATGCAATATTAACTTTATACCAAATATTGTACTTACTTACAGTGTACCGTGTATATTTAGTGAAAAAAAATTAAACAAGCCCTCAAGTTGCCAAATGAGAAATTAATGAAACAATACAAAGTTGTATTATTTTTTTTTTTGTTTCTCGTAGCATTTTATATTCACATGTAGTCAAAAAAAAGTAAATTCATAAAATAGCATTTTGTTATGTTGCTGATCTTTTGAAAATACTTTTTTTTTTATATATATGTATAAAAAGAAGTACATGATTTTATTGCAAGTTAAGATTTTTGTTGAAATAAAGTTTGTGTTTATGGAATTGAGAATTTTTCTTTGATCAAGGCTGAATATAGAGAGAGAGAATCTTGGAAATTTAGATATATTTTGAAGCTTGAAATATAACCTGTTTAACCAATGCTATGTCTAAATCAACCTTAAAATTGAGAATATTTAATCTATATTTCATAACTTAATCTTCTATAACAACTTTAAAGGTATTTGCGGACATATATGAGCTGTGTCATGGTGACAAACCCATTATGTTGGTTTTGTCAGAACACGGCTCATATGTAAAGGTAAAAGCAACAAAGTATTTCCAAATTGCTCAGCAATGGTATCAGATACAGAGTATATATATATACTAAGTAACAAACTAATATTAGTGTTCTGTTATTGGTGTTCATGCTTCAACCCTTAACCTCCTGTATTTCTATAATGGATCTGTCCGGCTTTGAATTTGGAACAGTCCATTCAAAGTTCAATAGATTTCAATATCAATATACAAAAAGTTGAACTGCCAACAGTATAGAGCCTGGTCAGACTGCACGGATGTGCAGGCTGGCCTGGCTCTATACTGGTGGCAAAAGCCGATCACTTTTGGTTCTAGCAGGTTAAGGGTTAAACAATTTTCATCATTATATACGTTTTCTATCATGGATAGTAGGTTATTTACAGTATAAATGTATTTTCTTATTACCAAAACAGAATTTACAGAAAAAATATTTATATTATTTTGTATTTTTTAAAGTGTAATATTTCAAAAGCTTCCGTAGATAGTGTGTTAGTAATAATAATAAGGCAGTTTATTAAATACATTTAATTTGGTAATAAGCAATTTTGAGTGGATATGTGGTAAATGCGACTGACTACTTTACCCAGTGGAAGATAATTGAATTTTCATTCTTAAAAGCCAGATTTAAAAAAAAAATGTATTCTCATTGTATTTTCTATGTAATTTTAAAGCAAGTTAAATTATAAAATGAAAATTATAAAACAAATTTGAATGAACATTGTATATTGTATACAATAAAACTGATAGCTAACAGCATGGATCCTGATCAGACTGCACGGATGTGCAGGCTGGTTTGGATCCATGCTGGTCGCAAACCCATTATGTTGGTTTTGTCATGACGCGGCTCATTTAGTTATATAAAGGTGATAGAATTAAATTGATGTGTAGAACAACAAGACTATGGTTATATATGCTGCCTTATTTATTTAAAGTTACATTGGATATCTCTTCCATGGAGGTAAATGTGAAAATTATAAAACAAATTTGAATGAACATTGTATATTGTATCCAATAAATAGCACTTAAATTACAGCCAATTATTTTTTCATTTAAAATGTTTAAAATGAACAAAAACCGTCTCCTGAGACCTAAATTACATGGGTGAAAAATAGGATTTTCCTGATTATTTTTTTTAATGTTCAACTTTCAAAAATGTGTGACTATTTTTGGAAGACTTTCAGAATGATTTTACATTCTATGAATGATCTCTTTAATTTTTTTGATTTTTTTTCGCTTTAAAAATAAAGTCTTGCATTTAAAGGAATATTTACAACAGATTTTTTATTATACATATTTATCATAGACATAAAAAAATACTCCAATTCTCTATTTCAATTTATCACATACCCTTGCCACTAGTGTATCTTAACGGTACTTTCTAAGATAAGAAATAACTTGAAGTCATACAAAAGGATGAAAAAGAATGCATGTTAATTATGTATGAATTTATATGTTCATTACTTCAAATATTTCAGCATTTTTTAAAAACAAATATATTGTATTAATCAGCTAGGTGCAACTTTTGTTTTAAAATAATAGGCCAGACATGTTTTCCAGCAATACTCAAATAAGTGCTTATAGATAGTAAATACTTTTTGTCCTTAGTAAGAATGGGATTTTATTTCAAACGTTATCTTTATTGGTAAATATTAGTTGAAAAGAGTACCATTCAGAGTGTTAAAGGAATTTTACCACTCTTATTAACAATATTTACATTTATAATCAGGGTTTTTCTATAGGAATGATCTGGATGTTAAATCTGTTATGTGTGTATTTCTGTATGTTCTTTATTTATTTGTTTAGTATTCTGTTATAGTATTCAATGAACACTGTTGGTTTTTTGCAAATCAAAACTTTATATAATTTCATCTGAAGGTTTTATTTAATTTTGTTCTTTCCATGGTCACAGTGAAACTACATGCAAGTTTCTTTTCATTCTTTACTTTGGTCTTTTGTGTAGATATAAACAAAATAGTCATAATTTCTTCTTTTTTGGACTCTCTTTGGTTTTTATTATACTCAAAAAGTAACTTCCCTCTTTTGGCCTAACCTAAAATGCTAGAAAAATATTTCCACACATTAAATTGTTGTGAAAGACAAAGATAACAGACTGGAAGACAGAAAACTGTTGTTGTTATTTTCTTTATGTTTTATGTTGAATGAATCTATACTTAATAATATATTATACACGAAAATAAACTGGCATAAACACATTGGCAGCCTGATTCTATGAGATACTCAAATCATTTTATTTTCTCTTCATGTCTATTATCTGGTATGTAACATACACTTTCACATAAGTGTTATTTAAAATAAACCAACATTACTTAAGTTTGTTTGTTTCAATGGAAAAGGAATCTTGATGTTTGCTCTTGAAAAAAATCCCCCACCCTCTTCAACTTTCTCTTACTCTTCAATGTACAGTTTGATTTAAAAATAATAAAAACAGATAACAAGAGTTCAAATATTAAATTATTTTTTTGCTTCAGAACAATTTCTGCTTACAGTAATTCATATATTTATTATTTCTACAGAATGATTTTTACAGACACTATTCATTGAAATTTTCAATGAACAACTTCTCATCTACAGTGGATTATCTCCCCTGTTCATTTTTTCATATCTCACATGTACTGTTTCATTGTAGAATCCCATGTTCTATGCTATATGTACCTGTAATTAATATGTCATAGTTGTTAAGCATGTTTGAATACACCTTTTTGTAAACAAAAGTACATTTTAATAAATGAAAATAAAGTAATGTATTACATAATAATTGTGTGTACTCCTTTCTGGGCATTTGATTTTTAGCTCACCAGAACCGAAGGTTCATGGTGAGCTATTAGTATCAAAGGGGGATGCTACGACGTCCGTCGTCATGTGTCAACAATCGTCTTCTTCTCTGAAAATGCTTGGCAGATTTACTTCAAATTTGGTCTGTAGGATCCTTTTAGGGGCTGCTAAAGCTGAAAATAAATATACCTTTAAACGTCTATTTCTACAGAACTACCGTAATTGATGGATGATCACCAAACTTTGTCTGTAGCATTCTTAGGTAGTCTTTTATCAAGTTTGCTCATATTAATTTGATTGGTCCCTTTTAGGGATCTCTAGAGCTAAAAATAGAAAAAAAACTTTAGCCATCTTCTTCTACAGAACTAATTGATGGATGATCGCAAAACTTTGTCTGTAGCATTCTTGGGTAGTCTTTTATCAAGTTTGCTCATATTAATTTGATTGGCCCCTTTTAGGGGCCTCTAGAGCTAAAAATAGAAATACCTTAAAACGTCTATTTCTACAGAACTAATTGATGGATGATCAGCAAACTTTGTCTGTAGCATTCTTAGGTACTCTTTCATCAAAACTAAGAACTGGTCATTAAAGCATGCATGCATTAACCAATGATGCCACACCTATTTTCAGGTCAAAGGTAAATGTCATAGGGCACTGTTAGAACAAAGCATGAAACAGGCTAATTAAACAAAGTTCATTGACTGATGAACTTTACAATATGTATGCAAACGCACCTTGTTAAGCTATACACGTCACATTCATATTCAAGTCTAAAGGTCAAGGTCACAGAGGTCGTTAATTTGTCTTAACTCAAATTTGGCCATTACATCAAGAAAAAAAAGACCTACATTCTGTAAGATTTCATTGAAATGAGTTAGATATTAATATATTTCGATCAAGAAACAGGATATTTGCGACATTACAAAGATCATTAATGGCTCAGACCGTTTAACCTTTTACCCCATGAGCATATTGTGAAAAATGGCCGTTTTGATTGAAAAGCCTCCTGTAACAAGTTCCAACTGCTATAAAACTATGAAAAATACTTCAACACTGATGAAACTTGGCACATATGTTGACTACACCATAGCCTCTGTAACAGCATGCTCAATGGTAAATTTCCTGTTACCATGGCAACGGGGGGACATCTCAAAATTGCGAAAAATCACTATGTTGCATTGTTTTTTTCCATCAAAACTGATTTCAAAGTCATGCAACTTCTCAATGCAATGAGATAGAGTAAAAGGCTTTTCAGCGTTGGTTACACGTCACCTTAAGATCAACCTGAGGCCATTTTTAGCCTGTCACATGTCCAAAAAATTTTTGGCGATGAGGGGGAATACCACCCCCTTCAAACCCCCCAAACAGAAGGGGTCACATCCCCCTTCTGGCAACCTCTTGATGTATCATTTTGATGGGGGGCCGTGCCGAAAAAGTGGTCACTTTTTTTACAACATTTCTCAACGAGGAAGTGTTTGGGGCCTAAATAGGGCATTTTTTCTCTGTTTGAGGCCTCAAAAGTGGGGGGTGGGTGGGGGGGGGGGGGGGACAAAAAGCCGTCAAAACACCTCTTTATAAGGGAAAAGGTTTAAAGGCCAATTCTAAAAGAAAAAGGAGAGCTTTTGTCGTGACCCATCCATTGGCGTTGGTTAACATTAATGAACTCTACCTGCCACAATCAATTTTAGGTCATTGGCAATTGTAATAGCAAAACATTTAACTAGCCATTAAGGCGTAGCATTGACCAACGAACTTGAATTTTGTATGCTGACCCATCTTGCTGTGTTTTACCTACCAAACCCATTTCAAGGTCAAAAGGTCAATGTCACTTGGGCTTGCAATAACAAAACATGAAACTGGCCATAAAATCATTTTTGAATTGATTCATTTTGATTCACTGCAATACTTCATTTTGTAAAGAAAACACCTTTTCAGAACAAAATAAAAAAATCAAGTTGTCGCAAAAGAAAATATCTGGTAAGTATTGGATTGATAAACGTCCCAAATTTGTGAGAAAAATTATTTCTGAATCGATCAATCTGATTCCTTTCAATTACTGAAATACAATCCAATCTTTCTTGAGTAAAGGCAACAATTTGTTGTTGCCAAGAATTTGAAAGCTTTGATTCTGATGTAAAGAGGATATTGAGGTGGTTACATTGTAGTTGAATTCTGGCACCTTGTTGGCACATAAAAATCATTCAATTAAAATCTGACACAGCAAAAAATGTTGTTTTTGTAACAATCGATTAAGATTTGCTCCAACAGACAAGTAAGTGATAGTGACCCAGCAGAAAATGACCAGCAGGTTTAAGATTTTACCTCCTAAATTTAAAAGTGAAATCATTTCTGTATTGATCGATTTGATATTCTGGTAAGGCAATACAAACATGGATAAATATTGACACCTTTAATATAGTCCTAAGTTGCAGGAAATGTTTGGTAGATCAAAGTATGGGGTTGACAAAACCTCCCAAATTTGAGGGTAAAACATTTCTAAATCGATCAATCTGATTCACTCAAATGCTTAAGTTGATGAATAAATCAGTTTCCAGCATAGCAATGGAAAACAAACACTAGCTTTGTTCTTTGAGCAGCAAAAGTATGTCAGAAATACCCATGCTGGCGACCACCTCTGTGGTCGAGGGATTTGAGTCGATAACTTCTAATCCAGTTCCCTCTCTGGCGTGGGTTCAATCCCCGGGAGATGCTTTGGTAGTTTAGCACAGAGGAAGGTAGTCTTGTACTGGTGTAACACTCCAGGAACGATGGTTAGGAAACTACCCACCTATATGACTGAAATACTGTTGAAAATAGGCGTAGAATAACAAACAAACAAAACCCATGCTGGCTAAGGCAAAACCCATTAGTTCCTCTCCTGACCTTTTATCCAGCTGACAGTGAGCTGCAGGAATTACGTGGTTAGCTCTGACTTAAGTGTATGAAAATATGTTGAATTGATTTAGGACTATTGCCTGTAGGCCTCCCATGTGTCTGATACTGTCTATTTCAGCTCTTATGGCCTATTTACGCACTCGACTGGTGAACAGTTTATATAACTTTTGTAGAGGGTCACATCCTTTGAATTTAAGTCAAAATCAACCTTATGATTGAGGAAATATTCTTTTAAACAGGCTGTGGATAACGGACACTGACACAGACACATTACCTTAACAAAAGCTCACCTCTATTTATGCAGTTACCTTTAATACCCATATGCTATCTTTTTAACCCTGTTTCAAAATAACAACAAAACATCTTGATTCTTTAATTTTTATTAGTCCTTGAAAAGTCATGCATACAAAAATAGCAATATCTTTACCCTTCACCTGCTGGAGCCTTTGCCAACTGCATAGAGCCATGTCAGCTTTAACATCAGTGCAGTTTGACATAACTCTATATTTGTTGGCAGCTTATTTTTCAATACTTTTTATGTTTAAATCCCTAAAACTTTAAATGGATTGAATATATCATTCAAAGCTGGGCAAATCAATTAAACAATTTCAACAGGTAAAGGGTTAAAATCAGTATCATCAAATACATTTTCATTATTTACATAATGCCAGTATATAAATGTTGCTTTTGATGTGATGTATTTTCCCTATACATGTATTTTTAAAGTATATTGTGTAACAACCAGCAACAGATAACAAGGGCGACAATCTAATATTATAAATAAATCTTATTGAGTTGCTTCCCTTTATTTAAATAGAAAAATAACCAACAAAAAAGCCCCAAAAGAAACAAAAATGTATAAATTCATATTTCCTCAAAATGCTTTTAAACATTTGATTTGATATAAGATTAAATATTTAAGATTTTTTTAAACAAAAGGCAACAATTTAAAATTAGTAAAATATTTATTTCAATATCAATACAATTACCTCAAAGTAAGTACAGGAAAATTCAATTCTAAAAATCAAACATAATAATAAATCAGTGGGATATGAATAAATGACCTTTTCTCACAGAATTGTCAGAAAGGTATAAAGTTGTTCTGGTTAGTCTAAAACATACAAAATTTCATCAACTATAACAAATCACAGATGTCTTCTTAATATAGTTTCTCTCAGACAAGTTTTTAATCAATTTCTGGTGGGGTGAGCTTTAAAGCAGTTTTAAAAATTACAAAAATTTCTTTCAAAATCAAATTTTAGTTTAAAGAGGCACTTTAATGTAAAACATTAACAAGTATATTTAAAAACATATACACTTAAAAACAGTAGAAATTGCACTGGTGTAACAAACTTGAAACAGTTCATTAATGTCATATTTATTAATAATTTTAACAAGTTTTTAAACATTATTTGTCAATTTTGATTTTCTTCACAATGCAAGAGACTGAGTACATAATATTATCCAATTCATCAAACTATTAATATAAGCAATGATATTATGCCTTTTAAAATTTAATACTAATTCTGGAAGACACATGTTTACAAGAGCTTACACATAAGATTGTACCTAATACTAAATTTTGTTTAATAGATAATAAATTAAGCTTTACACAAGTACTTCAAAACAAAATATTTTGATGTTTCAAAGCCTGAGTCAATGCAGTTTTGTTAACAGGAATAAATGAGACGAAAATAAGCTGACAATGTCTTCAAAAATGTTTAAATATGAACAAAAACTAAATTTTTTCTCATCCGAACAGTTTAAAATAACCGTTATATAAAATACAATCAGAGCAGAGACAGGCATATCAAAATTGTTATGTGAATGCTCAAAAATTTTTTGACAACACATATCTTTTCAAACACAAGTTAACCATACAATAAACAAATCAGGAATTGAGATAGTACGGGTTTGAAAAATACATAGATAAATTTCATTCAGACTCGCATTGAAAAACAAAAGAACTACGACAGCCTTAGAAGGCTCACTCGAAATACTTTGCTTGAAAAGGTCATGAATTGTTCAATGTTGAAGTATGTTAATAAATCACATTTATAGTCATCCAAGGTTGAGCTCTGGTATCACACACACTAAAATGCAATAAGTGCATACTGCTGTACAATGTATAATGAACCAAAGTTGTAGATTGAAACATAAATATTGAGAAAGTGGGTCACTTGATCTTCATATAGATCACCAAATGTGAATGTAAAATTCCATATATAAAACTGTACGTAATATCTAACTTTGAGGGTTAAGGTCACCTTAAACAAAACAAGAATATTAGCAACACTGTTGGATAATCCCCGATGTCTTTTTCACAAAGTAGGAAAAACAATTTATAGAATAAATAACCTTGACCCAATCAACTTGAAACCTATTCAGAGGCATAGATCAATGTCAGGGCAAGAGGTCTATGTCCTGCAAGGGTATGTCAGGTGTAAGGGTCAATATCAAGTGCAGAGATCTGCATTGGGTAGAGGTTTAAATCATGTTGAGGTTTAAGGGGTATGTCACAGGCAGAGATCTATGACATGGGTAAGGGTCAATGTCAAGTGCAGAGATCGAGGTCTATGTCTGTGACAGAGGCAGAGGCCTATGTCTGTGACAGAGATCAATGTCAGGGGCAGAGACAAATGTAATGGTAAGGGCTCTTTATCAGTGGTAGAGGTCTACAAAAGGTATCAGCACACCAAATTTTGAACATAATAATTAATAAATAGCTAACAAGTCAGTGACAACTATCAGCAAAAGAAAAGAAAATTAAGAGCAACATTTACTTTAATATGCACAACAAAGTCTAGAACTGATAAATATAGCACATCATGAGATCTTTTTTACAATGTAGATTTACACAATGTAGTCTTAACATGTAGATTTACACAATGTAGATCATTTTTCAATAAAATAACTTGAGCTTAGTTCATCTTGTCATGACAGCTCTATGGCACAATTAAATTATACGCACACTACTATAATTTTAACAGAGACAATTTAAATACAAGAACAAAATTGACTCCCCCCTCCCCCCTGTAGTCTCTGAATTTATCTAAACACTTGACCCCTGCAAAATACTTGACAGTTTTAAACCTTTGACCCTAATGTATGATATTCTTGAATAATACAATTTTGCATCTTGTTAAAGTTGAGATAAACTTCTAAATATAGTTTTTACAGAGCTAAAGTGTTCTCTTATTTTCATTCTAAATAAATTGAACTGCTAATATGAGCATTAGTACCTAACAAAGCACACTAAAATCAGAGAAAAATTAACATATCAATCAATCATCAATGAAAATACAACATTGTATGTCTTAAACTTAAATTCATTTTTTTTTTGCCCAATTTATTAAGAAGAACATATTATAAATCTCATATTCCACAAATATGGTCACAAAAAATAATAGTTTATACAATCAAAAAAGTAGTATTATGTCACATTATAACAACAGGTATAAAAAAATCGCTTAAAATAACATTATATTTATATAATGATACATGAAAAGATAAAACAAGAAAAAGAAAGACATTTAACAACTTGACACAATATATACAATACTGGTCATATTGGCACTTGGAGTATGTTTTACAGGCAATCATAACAAACAGAACTACAGCTAAACTTGTATAATAAAACACCCTCAGAACAAAGACCACCCAAAAGAGAACTTTTTATAAAAGGCCATCATCTTACACCATTATGAACAATGATAGTACAAAATTGATTTATTTTCTCTCATCTTCTGATATTAAATACCATTTTTTTCTAAATGATTTTCATCTACAAGTCAGTATGCTAGTTACAGCACACATAAACAATGCAATAAATGAATTACTGTACATGTTCAGTCATTTTCTACCAAACATATGAGCCTCGTCACGACAAAACCAACATAATGGGTTTGCGACCAGCATGGATCCAGACCAGCCTGCGCATCCGCGCAGTCTGATCAGGATCCATGCTGTTCGCTATCAGTTTATCTACTTGTTATAGGAGCATGGATCCTGATCAGACTGCGCGGATGCGCAGGCTGGTCTGGATCCATGCTGGTCGCAAACCCACTATGTTGGTTTTGTCGTGACGCGGCTCAATTATTTCGGTCACTTGTCTCAGGCCAGACATCTGACCCGACTTACAAGTCTTCCTATATCCATGATTTATTTACAAAACAACGCAAATAAATACCGCAAACAACTTGAGTCAACAATATATAAATTTCTATTTCAAACTTTAAGTTGATGGCTGATGATTGGTATCTAAAGTTAAGGAACTAAAATTGTTGAAAAATAAATAATAAAGTCTTAGACAGTTTAAATGTGAATGTTCTATGATTTAACATCATTAAATTCTGACTGAAAAATATGAATTTAGACTAAAATAAGATGTCTTGAAATGTTTTACCCTTTATAATGCTCACTATATCCTTTAGGAGTTTCCTTGTGATATAATGAAATAATCTAATTATCTAAACTGACAAAAAAAAAAAAAATCATGAAAAAAAAATGTACATGTAATAATAAAAGGGGTCCCTTTCTCCTGACTATAATAATTTCTATAGACAACAGTAAAATGTAAACATATAAAGACTGTTAACTACTGTACAACAATTTCAGTAGTCTCACATCTACAAAACAAATATGCAAACATTTACATTATTTCGTTGAAATATAAATAAACACATAACTGCCTTTACTTTTAAATATCGCTGTCTTTAACCAATACTTTAAACAAGATATCTTGTTTCTATTTGTACTATAACATGAAATATCTTACGTATAACATGAACAAGATTTGACGTTTGTTTTAACAACAGATGTAATTCTTAATAACATATTGTTTCTACAACATAATGTGGAACAAAACATCCTGCAGCTCTTCGTTTTCAACATGATTTTAACAAAACATACATAATTGGACGGATTCAAACAATTTTTTGTAACATAATTCAGAGGAGCTTTTTTTGTATAAACATATTTCATTACTGTCTTTAAGCTTATATATAACCAACTATAGATAGCCCCTTGCACCTTACTTCACTATGGCATGTAATACCATGCAGTAGAAGTTAAAGGGAAGCTCTTGCCTTGTCTTTTTTTTCCAGAACATACCAATTCTAGCTATTGAGAAAAAAGTCTGCTCTCCTATATAGATGGTATATCAGTTATCACTTTCATTTACTCTTGTAATATGTAGCAATATTCATGTGTTCTATACATAACTACAAAATCATGTGTTCACAGTAAAATGCATTCTATACATATCTCCAAATTCATGTGTTCACATTTTAGAATATTCTATACATAACTCCAAAATCATGTGGTCACAGTAGAATGCATTCTATACATATCTCCAAAATCATGTGTTCACATTTGAGAGCATTCCATGCATAACTCCAAAGTCATGTGTTCACATATTAGAGCATTCAATATAAAACTCCAAATTCAAGTGTGAAAACTTCAATATATACTCATATACATATAAAATCATGTGTTCACAGTTTAGAGTAAACCATATCGAGGCCCCATCAAATATTACACTGATACCACTTAAACTGATATACATGTATATAGCATAACGAAAAAGACAACACCACGTAACATCACGCCTCACAAATACGATGCTATTTATAACCACAGTGACAAGACGCCAATATTTACGTCACAGCATTGTTACAGCACTGTACAGAACAAAAAGCCTCGACATGCAAACATTGTCACTATGAACAATTAGTGGAATTGAGCACCATTTAAGCACAAAAGAAGGCCAATATAATACTGGGTTTCAAGTCTTTCTCGACTTTTTAGCAGCACTAGGTTGTGATAGGTCCGACAACTGTGTGGAGTCTGTTGTTGCCAACTGTAACACCTAAAATTATGAAAAATAAAATATTTTACCAATATATCATGTATCCATCATATATTCTCATTAGCAAAACTGACAGGTAACAAAAAAGAGACTTTTTTACTTTATAACATATAGAGACAGATCAGAAATATTTATTTTAAGCTTTTATCATATTGTCATCAGAGTCATATTACTATAACTTTGCTGCAACAAAATGTGTCAAACAGTGCCCTAGACATAAGATATCTATTCACTGGCTATAAACTTGCCAAATAGTTTTGTCCCATGGATAAATAATACCCACCTAGACAGAAATCAAACTAAATGCAGTGATTTCTACACTATTCAATGCAACACATAACTATTCAATCAACACATAACTACACCATTCAAACAGAAGACAACTTATAAATTTTCACAGTTTAAAAGCTGTTTAATACATCACTGGAATAAATCAAATGTACTTTGAAGCAACTGATGGGTTTCAAGGGGAAGATTTTTAGTTGACATAAAGGGAAAGAACTTCAGTTGACATAAAGGGGAACAACTTGAGTTGACATAAAGGGAACAACTTTAGTTGACATAAAGGGGAACAACTTTAGTTAACATAAAGGGGAACAACTTAAGTTGACATAAAGGCAGGGCTCACGCTGTCGGTCGCCATAGTCGCCATTTGCGATTATTTTATAAGATTGGCGATTATTTTTGCATTTTGGCTACAAAATCTGGCGATTATTTTTTACTTCCAACAGTGTTTATATAAGGTGTAAAAATCGATAATGAATGCAGTAGACCCAATTAACACCAGCGGGGTGCATTTAATTGAGTGTCAACTTTTTACCGGTCACGTGCTGCTAACTATATTGCCCGAGGTGATAAAATACATGCGAGATGTATAATTGTATAAGTACTTTGAAGATATTGTCCAGCATTTATAATAGCCATCAAATATCCGTAAATTAGCCACAAAAATCGTTTTAAAATTGATAAACTGGATATTGACTTACCCAAAATTTACCGTGAATTGCAAATTTTAAATTTTTTTTGTTTTAAGCTACTTGACTAAATCGCCAGTGGAAAACAATGGTAAAACATTTAAAAAGTATTGAATTCCAAACAACTTTTTGCACAACAACCAAAATTGTGAATATTTCTTCAGAAAACAGGAAAAATCCGATTGTCACATATTTTCGCGACACCGATAATTTTGATATTTATTTAAAGGTGAAATAAGCTATGTTCTCTTTAAAAATCTTTACTACTATGGCAGAATTTGTATTACATTGGTGATGATGATATTTTTCAGTAAATTATTCAGAAAAAAGGCTGCATTCTGTGAATGAGTTTGAAAACTTGTATTATTTCTATAGGCTAATAATATGACCTAGATCTACTCCAGTTCTGTGTGAAATGTGGAAATTGACAGTGGTAATAGCTGACAAAATTTGATTAGAACAAACAAAAAAAGTTGTCTGATAACAGCATTATGTAAAGTTATAATGAATCTTTAATATTATTGTTATACAGTAATTATACTAATTATAACGTTTTTATTCTGTTCTAAAATAACAATTAAAGTTGTGGTTCTATTTAAAAACAGGTAGTTATCAATATACACAAATGTATCAGTTTATTTGAGAATCCTTATAAAACTAAAAGATATAAATGTAATGTTTATTTAATCAACTGCTTATGTTGTTAATCGCTAATTCGTGAATAGTCCGCTGAACTTTTGGCTATTATTTTTTAAAGTTAAAATTATTGGCTATTATTTTATTTGAGCCAGTGTGAGCCCTGAAAGGGAACAAATTTACATCACTTAAAGATATTATTTTAAGACCGGGACTTACTTGAGGAGATCCAGCTAATGAGACAGGCATGGGGATGGTGATAATCTGTTGTTGTTGTTGTCCTTGTGTTTGTTGTTGTACCTGCCCAGCTGCTGACTGACCTGGTAATAAATGATTGGTATATATCAACAATGAAAACATCATTAACCTTTAACCTGCTTGAACCAAGGGTGATCAGCATTTGCCACCAGTTATAGAGCCAGGCCAGTCTGCACTTCTGTGCAGTCTGACCAGACTCTATACTGTTGGTTGTCCATTGTTTGTATTTCATCACTGAAATCCCTTAAAAGTTCAACAGACTTAATTTCTTAATTTCTAATTTACAACTGGGAAAATCCAATATACATTTGTAGCTAATATTTCAACAATCTAGCACAAAAAGCTATGTATCAAGGGAAAGTGAATATCAAATTAATAGGACATTCATCATCAGCTAGTCTTACAAACAAAATCTGGGAGAGAAATGTCTTGTTTCTCAAACATCTGCAGATGGAACAAAATAATAAAAGTAATCCTTCCTTCCATAAATTGAGATTTGCTACAAATGCCATGAACTGGCTCATATCGGTTCTTTTCAATTTGACTCTTTGAGAATTATGATTTTTTTTTTTCTTTCTTTCTTTTTTTTTTCTCATTAAATTCTTATTTTCTTTCATTATCAGACTAAAAACTAAAGACTTAGAAGTGACACTGTGAAACAAGAGGGCCATGATGGCCCTGAGGTCGCTCACCTGTATATAGGCCCCCGGAGCGGGGCCAGTTTAAACCCCAGGACTTTTATTTGAACAAACTTGGAAGACACCCATTAGAAGATGTTTCACGATGTTAAGTTTTTACTACACACATAATGAAAAACAACGACCTACCCCCTACCTCCCCCCCTCCCCCGGCAGGGCCAATTTTAATCCAAGGGCTTTTATTTGAACAAACTTGGTAGACACCAATAAGAGGATTTTTCATGCTAAACATCTAAGCTCTAGCTCATTGGGTTTTTTAAAAGAATTTTTTTTAAGTTTTTACTATACACTTATAGTTAAAATCAATGACACCCCTAGGGCGGGCCAGTTTTGACCCCAGGGCTTTTATTTTAACAAACTTTGTAGACACTTACTAGAAGATGTTTCATGCTTAATATCTAAACTCTAGCTATTTGGGTTTTTTCAAAGAAGATTTTTAAGTTTTTGCTTTACACATATAAGGAAAATCAATGACCCCTGGGGCGGGGCCAATTTTGACCCAAGGGCTTTTATTTGAACAAACTTGGTAGACACCCATTAGAACATGTTTCATGCTAAATATCTTAGCTCTAGCTCTTTGAGTTCTTTAAAAGTAGATTTTTTAAGTTTTTACTATATGCCTATAGTGAAAATCAATGACCCCCTGGGGCGGGGCCAATTTTGACCCTTGGGCTTTTATTTGAACAAACTTGGTAGACACTCATTAGAAGATGTTTCATGCTAAATATCTTAGCTCTAGCTCTTTGGGTTCTTTAAAAGAAGATTTTTTAAGTTTTTACTATATGCATATAGGGAAAATCAAAGACCCCCTGGGGCGGGCCAATTTTGACCCCAGGGCTTTTATTTGAACAAACTTGGTAGACACTCACTAGAAGATATTTCATGCTTAATATCTAAGCTCTAGCTATTTGGGTTTTTTCAAAGAAGATTTTTTAAGTTTTTGCTATACACATATAAGGAAAATCAATGACCCCCAGGGCGGGGCCAATTTTGACCCCAGGGCTTTTATTTGAACAAACTTGGTAGACACCCATAAGAACATGTTTCATGCTAAAGATCTTAGCTCTAGCTCTTTGAGTTCTTTTAAAGAAGATTTATATGCATATAGGGAAAATCAATGACCCCCTGGGGCGAGGCCAATTTTGACCCCAGGGCTTTTATTTGAACAAACTTGGTAGACACTCATTAGAAGATGTTTCATGCTAAATATCTTAGCTCTAGCTCTTTGGGTTCTTTAAAAGAAGATTTTTTAAGTTTTTACTATATGCATATAGGGAAAATCAAAGACCCCCTGGGGCGGGGCCAATTTTGACCCCAGGGCTTTTATTTGAACAAACTTGGTAGACACTTATTAGAAGATGTTTCATGCCAAAATATCTAAGCTCTAGCTCTTAGGGTTTTTTAAAAGAAGATTTTTTAAGTTTTTTCTTTTGGTTGCCATGGCAATCAGAGTTCTGCATGGAATTAAATTCTTTGAACAAGTTTTAAAGGTGACCACCAAAGGCAATTCCTTTGAAGTTTGGACGAAATTGGCTTAGTGGTTTATGAGGAGATGTCATTTAAAGTAAAAGTTTACGGACGGACGCCGGACCAAAAGCGATCACAAAAGCTCACCCTGTCACTTTGAGACAGGTGACCTAAAAAAGAAAGAAAAGAAGACAATTTTACCAGTATCTGACAATGCAGTGGCCGGCTGTTGAAAGTTGAAGATGGTTTTATCTTGTATGGATGACGGGGCTGGGGCATACACTATGCCCTGTGGTGTATGGTACATAAACACACTTGGTGTAAGGGCTGGGGCAGCCTGCTGAGTAGCTGCAATAAAAAGAATAACATGACTTCATATCCAGATGATCAGGTCGTTATAATATCTGGCATTATCTATATTATATTATTCTATTATTATATCGTCCTGCATCCTAAATATATATATTTTTTTCAATTACCCTTACAGATAGTTCAAGGACTAAACAAAAATACTCTGTTGATATAATTAATATAAGTAACACCAGTACGATACCTGTATTAAGAACATTCACAGTGGTAGCCCCCGCTGTACTTGTACCATTTGTTTGTAATCTCTGTCCATTTTCTGTCTGTAACACTTGTGTCCCTACAACATATCAGGAGGAATAACCTTTAACCTTTACCCTGCAGAATGTGTATTATAGACTTGCTTCAGGTTCCATATTGCCCATATCAGTTGTATGTGCCATTTCAAATTTTAAGCACCACAACCAAAAATGAATTTTTCCTGACTTGCCAGTATGTGTAATGTCATTTTGTGTAATATAAGGAAATATGAAATGCCCTTGAAACTAAGATCAGGAGATTTGATTTGGAATGCCCTTTGAGTAATTTCTGAAACATGGAACACCCTTTTGACCAATATAAGGAAATATGGAATACTCTTAATTAATAGAAGGGAATATGGAACACACTTCTGAGAAGTATAAAAAAAAAAGTGCCCCTTTGATAAATGGTTATATATAAGGAAATGTGGAACTCCATTTTGAGTAAAAGAAAGAAAAGTTGAACAGACTTTACAAGCCAAGAGTGACACAAGCAAATATTTATGTCCATAAACTCTACTGGTGTGATAGCAACTAAAATTGAACTCATTATTTGTCTTAAACAGACCTTTAATTGACAATTATTATTCTATATCAACAGTCCTTTATTTGACAATGGTCAATTCTTATTTTACATCAAGGTAAATCTGTAACAGTTGTTATTATACGAATAATATCTAAAAAGAAATACTTAAAAAACTTTTAT
Source organism: Ruditapes philippinarum (assembly GCF_026571515.1). Lineage (NCBI taxonomy): Eukaryota > Metazoa > Mollusca > Bivalvia > Venerida > Veneridae > Ruditapes > Ruditapes philippinarum. Next base: position 195,664 of record NW_026863024.1, read on the forward strand.
ATTTATTGCTAAATGACACCAATATTGCTCAATGTCAAGACAATCCATATAAAAACTACTGTACAGACTAGATTAATCATAAACTCTCATTCTTTCCCTCTCTTGTAACTTGATCATTTTACCAGAATTCAACTCTCCACAAAATATCTAAATACCACTACCACTACCACCCACCTCACTATAAACAGCAGTATTTCATAAAAGGAATTGCATTTCAAAATTACTGTCTGCTAACTTTAGATATCTTATATAAACCATTAAAAATATTAAGACAGTAAAAATGTATTTATGTAACATTTATTCCCCAGACATTTTTTTTCACGGTATTGTTAACATTTGAACTTTAAATTACTAGCATTTTTCCCCAAAGGTGTCTCTATTTTACACTAATGACTTTTACAGAATTTTCTACTGCAATGCCTTATATGGAAATTTTAACATTTTGTTAAAAAAACAATAATCCTGATATAGTAAAACTGTTTCCATTCCATTATTTGCAAGTTACTTTTCTGTAATTATATAAAATATCACGGAAATACATTTTCATTTTTAATCAAGGAACATTTATATCTTGTATTGTGGCTTCTGAAATAATTAAAATAGTGGAGTTGGAGGAATAACTCCCCCATCCACTTCACCAACAAACTTAATATACAATACACTTAAATAATGAAATATAAATACCAGAATCTTATTCTTAAAAAACAGCGAACAAAGACGTCTTCAAGAATAGACATTAATATCAACCACAAACTAAAGACAACAAAGAATTCTTTGTAACAAAATAAAGATTGTAATATATTTTGAACATTTCTATTTATAGATATGATATTTAAATAACCAAAAAATAAAAAAGAATTCCCAATACAACTTTTTTTATTCCACCTCTATGACAAACTGAACCAGTTTTTGGACATCATGTAAGAATTATGTAATAATATAAAGGACTTTTATGTAAGAACAAAAATCTTCCTACCAAGGTTTTATCATATTTCATTCTGCAAAACATCAAAATCGTTCTGCGAGCCGTTTGATATATAATACATTATGAAACGGAATGTTAAACAATTGTGCACATGGCGGCTGGAATGGAAAGGAAAACTTCACGATTCAGTATCAATAAATCTTAAAATACATGTAAATAAAACTGGTAGGTACAAAAACATTGCACAACAGAGCAATATAATGATTATTGAGCCAATCGTGATTTTCTTGAGCCAATTTAATAATTTTGAAGCCAATTTGTTCATCGGCTCCTGCCAGCGCGATCCCTGTAAATCTACTATCTAGTAACTATGGAAAAATGGTATAATACCTTGTGCATTTGTGGCTATTCTGTAAACATGCTGTTGTTGGACCTGTTGTTGTGATGTTGCGACTGATGTTCCCTGCTGTCCTGGTATCACAAACTGTGTTCCTACAGTTACCAAAGAAACAATTCTAACATTATATACATGTTAATAATAAAATGACCTTAATATTTACATTTATTGAATAACATACAGGTTAACGTTTTAAAATAAGAAACATTCTAAATGGGATATTGGTATTCAATTTTCATATTTCAAAAGCTTATGTCTCAGATTCCAAATTTTTTTTTTTCCCAAATGATTCTATTTACTTCAAATATATTGATAATATAACGCAATAAAATTAACAGTCTTCAAAACATTTCATCATCCAAATTATTAATTGCTGATAGGAATACATATTATGATGAAATGAATGGGTTTTTTTTTTAGTTTCTTACAGTAACCTTCTCCTGAAGACAAATAACTTAAAACAATTACCCTAACCTCTTGTTCGTCTACAAATCAAAATTTCTTTTCAAGGACATTGATGATTAGATTTTACTTGCTTAATGTCAAAATGAAACAAGGTGCAGATCTGAACAACTTTTAATTTGTTTCCAATATTAATTATGATGTTATCTAGAATAGGCATTCTTTTCTGTGAATAAAGAAGAAAACTAGAACTGTGTCCAAAGGACACAGATGCCCCCACTGACAACACACATATGGTATATAGTGAAAAAATCAACAAAGGGCCATAATTCTGTTAAATTTGGTCGCAGCGAAAATTCCTTCCTTTACTACCATCTACACATTAAGGTTGTTCATCCCTGGAAGTTTAAGCAAAATCTACCATCCGGTTTAAGAGGAGTTGCGTTCACAAAATTTCTATATGGTATATAGTGAAAAAATCAACAAAGGGCCATAATTCTGTTAAATTTGGTCGCAGCAAAAATTCCTTCCTTTACTACCATCTACACATTAAGGTTGTTCATCCCTGGAAGTTTAAGCAAAATCTGCCATCTGGTTTAAGAGGAGTTGCGTTCACAAAATTTCTACATAGTATATAGTGAAAAAATCAACAAAGGGCCATAATTCTGTTAAATTTGGTCGCAGCGAAAATTGCTTCCTTTACTACCATCTACATATTAAGGTTGTTCATCCCTGAAAGTTTAAGCAAAATCTGCCATCCTGTTTAAGAGGAGTTGCGTTCACAAGATTTCGGGACGTACGGACAGACGGACGGACGGACGTACGGCGTGACGGACGGACGGACAAGTGCAACGCTATATGCTCCCACTCTGTGGGGGCATAATAAATGAATCATAATGGCCTATATTTCTCTGTGAAAAAAAGAAAAGAAATTAATAATAATGATCTTTAGAGTAAACGTGAATCCATATATATTTTTTTAAATTTAATTTCTATATTGGAGGAATTTATTAAAATTAAATCCATTTAACTCTATGTATTGTTCATCATCATTTTTTTAATCAAGTTGCGTGAACACAGAATTAGTCATTTGGCTACTGTCCAGCTTTACTTGAAGTGGAATACCTCAGGTGCCCCTCTGTACATTATTTCAGGGCCAAAAACAAATTCACTATACTAGTTATATGCACAAATATGATGAACAAAGTAAATAAAACAAGAAAATACCAGGCTGTAGGATAAATCCTGGTGGAAGTCCGGGGAGATGTACTGAAATACTGCCAGGTGTTGATGATTTCGTTGTACTAGGCTGTGGGCTGCTCGATGTTTGATAAATAGGCTGTTGAACAATTGTTGCCATAGGCACTGAAATTTAGAAACAAAACTTCACATGAAATTTAGAAACAAAACTTCACATATCTACAAGTGAATCATGACCTACGTGTATAAATGTTATGTATAAGGCAGTTATAAATTAAACATGACAATTTACAGTGAAAATGCTTTTAAAAAGGTCGATTTTTTCGTGCTAATTAACACAATGGAAATAAAAGTAACCCCACGAAGTCTGTGAAACAATTATTTTTAATATATATTTCAACATTTCATAACTGATCTTAACTCAAAGGCACAATATTGTTTCCATTTTTCAATAATCATAATATTACAGTCTAGACAGACTTACTTATTCATCTGATAATATCAAATATTCATTAACGTTGAACAGCCTACCAATGAATTATTTATCATTCGGTGAACTTGTGCAGCAGACAAATTCATAATTATGTTTATTTGGAAAGCAATCATATTGAATAATCATTGAAATTTATATTATGACTGCACCACCAGTCTACTAAGCCCTAACCTGCTCAATTTGTGTAATGGATTTATCCAGCTTTAAAAAAAATGGAAAAGGGGCTTTGAATTTGGAACAGTCCATTTAAAATTAAAGGGATGTCAGTATCAAACTGCAAAAAAATGAATTGTTTTTCTTAAACTTTATCCTGATAGAACCAATGGTGATTAACCTAAATATCAAATTTCATGAACTGAACAAAGTAGCATTTGTATTAATATATGAACATACAATGTACATGTGAATGTGGTTGATAAAACACCATGCCTTCAATATAAACTTACTTGTGTATGTGGTTTGATTTTACTGCATGGATCTAGTATAAACTTTCCTTTGAATGTGGATTGATAAACATGAACATACCTGTGGCCGTTGTTTGATAAAACAAAACATGAAAATACCAGTGAACGTGGTTTGATAAAACATGAACTTATCTGTTGATATGGTTTGATAAAACATGAACATGCCTGTGGATGTGGTTTGATAAAACATGAACATACCTGTGGATGTGGTTTGATAAAACATGAACATACCTGTGGATGTGGTTTGATTAAACATGAACATACCTATGGATGTGGTTTGATAAAACATGAACATGCCTGTGGATGTGGTTTGATAAAACATGAACATACCTGTGGATGTGGTTTGATAAAACATGAACATACCTGTGGATGTGGTTTGATAAAACATGAACATGCCTGTGGATGTGGTTTGATAAAACATGAACATACCTGTGGATGTGGTTTGATAAAACATGAACATACCTGTGGATGTGGTTTGATAAAACATGAACATGCCTGTGGATGTGGTTTGATAAAACATGAACATACCTGTGGATGTGGTTTGATAAAACATGAACATACTGGTGGATGTGGTTTGATAAAACATGAACATGCCTGTGGATGTGGTTTTATAAAACATGAACCTACCTGTGGATGTGGTTTGATATGTTTGAGTCTGTGGCTGAATCTGTGTCTGTTGTACAACAGCCTGTGATACTGGTGACTGACTGTAATTCTCTTGTATTGTTGGACTATTGTTCATTGTATACACTGGCTTAAGACCTCCAGACCCATCCATCATAATTGGCTAAAATTACAGAATATACAATGCAAATTTACCATGATGAACAATTCAGAAAATCTCATATTTAAACTTAATGAAAATAATAGAAATCATTATCAGATCAAATCCTATCAATACAGCCTTGTTTCCATTTACAGAGTCCAAAGCTTCTCTATCAATTGCATATCATACTAATAAAGGTCTGACAGTTGTGTACCTTTCTAGAGACATAGATAACATGTTATCTATGTCTCTGACCTTTCCAAAAGAATTCAGTATTGAACTAAACAACCTTTAATAGTATCATAATAATAAGTTGAGTGTATCAGTATATTTTGTATGATAAGTTGAGCATATTTGGACAATTTATCCTAAACCTGCCTTTCATTAGGAGTTATTTAGCATGGCTATTGGTTTTATCCATATTGAATGTGAATTAGGATCCTTTCAGGACCTGGATTCTTGTGAAAATCCAAATTTAGAGAAAATGGTGAAAAAAATCAGGGAATTTTTATTATAATTTACCCTGAGTTATGAACAGTACACATTAGGATTTTGCTAGTTTATGTAATTATACATTTATGATGAATATATAATGCAAAGTTGAAAACTATTTAGAAAAGTGTTTGATAATTTGATATATTTTTTTAATTATCTGCAATTTTGACATTTTTAGAAGTGGGGATGAATGAGTCAGAGTGCAGCCATTTTACAATCACTTAAAGCAGAGCAGGGATTATTAACCTCAGTTTATAACCTTATATCTACAAAAGATGCATGTTAACCTAACAAAAAAATAAAGCCGGCCTTTCTTTTCTTGCATTTGCATACAGCCCTCTCTACTTTAGGAAAACTCCTGACTCATATCACTTAGCTGCTGTTACACAGATATTAAATGCCAAAACGAATCATTCTCTCACACAAATAAAGGCCATATGTAAAAGGCTTATCAGTCAGTAAACAGTTTCAAGATCTGACAGATTCAGAGGCAATTTCACACAAAGCGCCCCCTGGTGAGACTGATTACTCTCAGCAAATACAGACTGCTTCCAAAAATATGGCAAAACATCAGGTTTCTGTAATGGAAAATTCCACATTCTGGGAAAAAGCATGAACCAATCTTTAAGATCTCAAATGCCTTGGCTAAGTGGAACTTTGGAAGAAAAATTGAGGTGTAAAAAAACAGCATTTATATAAATAATAGATTTGTTTTATTTCTGTTTTTGCCACTTATATGATATAAATCTAATTATGGATAGAATTCCACATTTGAACAATAAGCTTTCAGAGAAATATAATGAAAAAAATATTCAACAACAACAAAAAAATCTCCCTAAAATTTATAAGAAAGTTGTTAACTTTCATCTCAAATTCATATTTACAAAAATTAAGCAGACTTTATAAATTACTAAATTATAAAATTAATTAAATAATCTCTAGAAATAAAAAAAATATGGCATACAAAAAAAAGCCTTTATATAAATCAAAAATACATTATTTATAAATATATTATAAGGAAAAAAACCTTTAAAATAAGTGTAACATTTTCTACTTGAAGGTAAACAGAACTGTTAATATTAACATATAAATCACAATTCCTTCAGAGAACAAGGTAAAAAAAAAATTCTGACTTTAAAACAGAAAATTTTGTAACAAAAAACAGCCTAATAAATGCTATCTTTAACAGCCACTGTTACAGCTTTTGTGAAATGCTGATAAGCCCTGTGTAGGCTGGGTAAAACTGAATCACTGCTGCCAGAATTAATGGAAGTTAACAGATGGAAATCAAGTTCCAGGTAAGGGCAGTGGGCCAAATTTAGATCCAGCTACCTCCCCCAGATATAATTCTCTAGCAGAATTTACCTGCCTACAAAAATTGCAAAAATAAGAGGTTCGGCTTGGGGCCCTTTATATCATTAATAATTATGTTTGGATTATTTCACTGCAGGAAGATTTCTATATACTGGCAGTTACAATATTGTCAATGAAATAATCAGATGAAATTAATCAATATTTTCTCAATTAACTATAGCCAAACAAGATTCCTTAAAATATGCACAATTTCTCCAGTCATATTAAACAAACAAGAACAAAATGAGGTTCTGACAAAGTTTGTATAGGGTTTCAAGCAAAACATCAAATTTACATATTTTATTGTAGTATAAGGTATAAATTATTCCTAAATTCTATAATTAAAATTTAACTATCAGTTACACCAGCAGCTATTGTATCAACTACCTACTATTTAAATCACCTACATGAACAATTTCTTATTCTGTTCCCTGTTCTCTGAGACCCCCCTGTCCCACCTCCCCAGGGCCAAATTTTGACAGGTACAATCTAAAGCCAAAAACATACATTCCACAGAGATGAGTTTTCCTAAATGAGAAACTCTGCAAGCAAGACTGCTAATGTGTTTTGTTCCTAATATTCTGCAAGATTTTCTAGGGAAACCATAGTTACCCTGTAAAGAGCACTTAAATCATTTTGACACAGCCTGATCTTAAGAACCTTACTTCTTCCATTAAGTGCACTTAAATTTTAAATTGTATTTATTTATTTCCCAAATATAATTATCAGGAAACATAACCTGTGTTTTTCATGGTTGAAATAATGGTCATCTTCATAGTGGCTAGCCTAAAATGATAGTTCAGATGACTTTAACCATGTATCTTCATTTATTTCAAGAATGAATTTTAAATGCATTTATTATTTTAAAGGTATGGGGTGGTGACTTCAGGGTCTTTGTATTAAGTAAATAAAATCCTCCTCTCTCTGAAACATATTGATGTTTTAATATAAAAGAATCCATATAATGTTCATGTATTCTGTAAAACTAAGGTCAAGTATCTATTTGAATATATGGGCTGAAAATCACCTTTTATTTTAATATCACAGTGACTTTTATAATATTTAATTTCAAGAATTAATGTTTTTCATTTATTTTTAATATACTTCAATTATTTCAACTTGTAAGGAAAGTCTATATTTGATCATTTTTGCAACAGTAAAATTTAATTCAATATATGAAAAAAATAAATTTATGATAATTTGAAAATTCACACATTTTCTATTCATTCGCTTCTTTTCACAAAATACTTAAAATTATAAGGTATGTGTATAAACCTGAATTAATCAACTTAGCAGTGATTTTTCTCAGCCCTCAGCCATTTGATTTTGGGAAAAAAATATCGCTAAAATTGCTAATTTGGGAAGTAAAAAAGCAGGTTTAAGTTCAGATTTTTGGGAAAACTGCATGATTCTAAAGAAAATTTCAATTGGGAAGAGGCCTTTTATCTGAGTCTGTTATGTAAGCAGGAAAATCACTTCAAAGTATTTTCATTTCACACTCAAAACCAAAATTAGGTATGAATACATTTTCATCTTCCTCAATTTGGACATGAAGATATTATCTTAAATTACTGACTTACATTCTAACATCTAAGCTCAACATCAGCCTAAAATATGTAGGGATACTGCTGTGAACAGCATCTGTTTGTAATTACATCCCATTTGGCATGTATAGAATAAACACTAAACAGGATATCCTGACCTTCTTTGTCTACAGCTTCTGTTTACCATACACACATGTTTATGCCTTTTATGCAGTCAGTTTTATAGACATGCCTCAAGCAGATAACTGATAAGCCTTTCTGGCTTTTTTCATTGTTCACAATTTTTTCTATGGATAATGAGAATTATATTTTTATTTATGGCAACTTTATGTAGTATATACTTAACAAGCACTAGAACATAAATATGGAAAAATAATAAACAAATGTACATGTATGATAAATAATTATATAAGGCAATTTTATGAGACAATTATAATATGTTTTACAATTAATAAATCCTTGTTTTATCATCTAATAGAAAAATCTTAAAAAGTTTTCAATGACATCATTGTATTATATTAGTTTTGTTATCAAAATATACATGTGTATATTATAAAAGCTTAAATTGTAATGTAAAAGAGCATAATATATACTGGGCAAATAGATATTTTCATATGGTATCATAGCAGAAAATAAAAGGCTAAACCATGTTAAGTTCATATAGTAAATATCAATACATGCATGCACTTCCTAGTCTTCAGCGAAGGAAAGTCTGACATACATTACTTGCAGACTGATCCATTTAAAAAAATTTTAAATGAAATATAAAATTTTTAATCATTATTTTCAGATGATCATCCAAATTTAAGCACTTTTTCTAGATTGTTTTTTATTCACCATGCATTATTTCAACTCAAAGACTGTGCTTGTTAGGTTTTTTTTTGTTACTTAAAATAAACAGAGGACCTTATGACTGCTTACTCACTTTCTGTTTAAAAATTCCAGTGGTTAATCAAAAAGCAAGGGGTCTAAAATTATTGAAATATACGATGCATACCTTCCCATTTTCTTCCTCTACAGCATATGTGAGCTCGGTCTCCTCAAATCCACCAGGGTTCATCCTCTGTTCCACAGCCTGTTGCTGCCCTGGGGCTATGGGTGGTGGGTCCGGGGAGTTGAGACAGGTCTGAATCAGGGCCTTACCACTTTCACTAGTTATCATGGGTTGAAGTTTACGGGTAGCAAAAGTGTACACATGCCCAGTCTCACTTGCGACTAAGAGCATGACTTGAGTACCAGTAAGTGTTGACAGCTCATAAGCCTGAAATGACAGAATTAACTAATATTTTTAGCTCATTGTCTGAAGTGTTTCTAAAATCACTGACGAAAATGAAAGCAAATTATAATGTTATATAATAATGTGAATAGAAACATTGTGATCAGTAAATGAATAGCATTTGAATGACAAACAATTACATTTTCAAATACTGGTCTCAATTGTCACATTACATGTGGACATTTATAGTTAGAAATAATGTCTTTTTATGGATAGACAATTTCACCTGACAATATCTTTTTCTATTTTATTCAAATTATTGTGCTTTTAAAATCAACTAACCAACCTCATAAATTTGTGTTTGATTTTAAATGAACCACAGACATGACTCAATGTAACTTAATCATGTTTAAAAATAGGTTACTTTCATTTCCATTGATAATGAAACTGCAATATCAGCAAATTATCAGCTAAAATCTTAAATATAGACCGACCAACCATTAAAATTTGACATTTTACTTTCATTTTCTCTAATGCCAATACAGATTTCTTCTTTTGCAATCACTTTACATCAACCCAGCGTATCATAAGTTCTACGGTCATGAATGGGCAAAACTTATCGAATACACAATCAATACACGATTTCGTAGTAGTCATACCCAAATATGGGTCATGCTACTACGCCACAAGGTTGACCTACCTTTTTCATTATCCCAGTTTTCCGTTTACTAAATGTTGTATATCTTCGGAGTTTATTTTCAATAAATTCCATTTTAATTTTAACTCGTCCTTTCGTCTTTTTCCCGGGCCGCAGCCCTTTGCCCGTGCCAAATTCGTCATCGTCGGAATCATCTTCAAATGTTGACGGATCCACTTGCTCCAACGTGATGCCCTTATTTCCCGCACCGTAAGCCTGTCCAGGAAAAGCTGGCTGATTGCCTAGATGTCCGCCATTTAATAAATCCATGTTGTACATTTGAGGAGCTGATAAAACCTTTAAATCTGGAGATGAAGAGTCCATTTGAAACACTATTCTTATTCGGTAAATTTTCTCAAAGAATCCGTGTTTGTGTCTTCTTCCTAATCGGGCGAAGACGCGTAACTACCTTGTGTGTACATCCGCGCAAGAAATAGTCCTGTTTACAGCATTACCTCGAGAATACAAGGTGAGAAGAAATGATAAAAATATTAAAAGTGTAACAGTTTATCGTATTACACTGTTTTTCGCCTTCTGTAACAATTCACGTCACAAAAGATACAAAACAGATCTTAATTCTTTGCAAGCAAAAAAATAATGCAAATATCACTGCGCGCGCAAAATCTAGGACATTCCAATTATGGTAAAGATATCCGCCAAATATGGGTTAAACGGCCATATTTGGTTATGACAACACCGTATTATATTGGTTTCGCTTTGCTAAGCTAAAGGTGCAAAAATCAGATAGATCTAAAAATATGTACCTCAAGATTTATGAGATCTGCAAAATGCTTAGATTTGTCAGGGTCTTTCAAATAGAATGACCCTGGTGTACTCAAATAAAAAATAATAAATATTTTCTATGTAATTAAAGTACAGTACTGTACTGATCTAGATCTATAAATCTAGATTATGTTTAATCCGAATGCATTACATGGTGATTACAGTTTAATTCATTAACTTCAGATCAATTGTGCACGGTGCACGAGAGAGTCACGTGCACGTGTAGCGTAATACACTATAAGGTGAACAAGGTGACAAAGCCATATTAATTATGTACAGCGACTAAGGTATATATATAGATCTGTCTTTGATTGGGATTATAGAGAAATTCGGGGAATATGGTGTAGTTTCTAACTTAGCTACACACACATGACTGTGATCTCCATTGGACTTGGCCTTAATGAGGGTCCATCAGCCCGGCAGCTTTCGCTGTCAAGTACGGACCAGTACTAGATAACAATGTTATCTATGTCTCTGATTGTACACTGGCGTTAAGAACTGATGCATTTAAACGTTTTTATATCAAATGTTTGCATGGTGTGCCAAAAAGATTCAAATAAGGAAATTATTTTTTAAGTGCATGACAATCATTAGGTAAAATGCCTCTAGAGAATTGAAGGTAGATCTATATATCCCTTGCAATAGTTTTAAAGTAACAATAGTCACTTAGCTAATGCAATATCAAGCAATACGTACCACGTCATACAAAATGCCACAGGGGGCCCACACAGTGTTTGGATGGTATATACTGCTTGATAGTGACCTTAAAATGAGATTTTAGTCATAACCTTATAATATGTATATAAATATAGACAAGGGGCCACAGGGGGCCCACACAGTGTTTGGATGGTATATACTGCTTGATAGTGACCTTAAAATGAGATTTTAGTCATAACCTTATAATATGTATATAAATGTACCTTATAATATGTATATAAATGTCTACATTTATATACATATTATAAGGTTATGACTAAAATCTCATTTTAAGGTCACTATCAAGCAGTATATACCATCCAAACACTGTGTGGCCCCCCCTGTGCAAAATGCGGCATAAACAAGCCGCCCCGCCCCCACCCCCGAATTGTAAATTTCACAGTCGTTTAGTTTTACGACGCCGGTTATGGCGGCCAAAACAAAATGCGAAACCATTTCATCTTTAAGAAAATCAATTCGCAAAGCCAGTATATCAAAGAGCGAATTAGAAACATCCGAATTTTTGGTAAACTATTTTACTTTTCTTATATACACCCCCTTATTTAACTTAGTCAAATTTTAGGACCGATCGGCCGACTTTTGTATGAAATTGGTAGCAAAAAAGACGTTTCGGCCCCAAACCAAATCGGCCAAATGTAAAAATCGGTGAAAAGAATAATCGTTCCTTTTCCCACGAGAAACTCCGGCCTGTTTAATGATATGAATTAAGGCAACGCCTATGAATGCGAAAGTCAGTAAAATAATCATTCGTTTTTTATTTTATATTTTCTGTTTTTAAGGTGTCATCACAGGTATATATACCATATATACAACAGATAGGAAGTTCCCAAAGATTTCGAGTCATTTTGGCCCCAAGACGTATCGGCCCCAAAGTATGCAAGACGTTTCGGCCCTTTACCAAATCGGCCCCATATTTAGTTAAGATCAAGTCTTACCTTAATGCGTTTTATACCAGAATTTTAATTTCAAGAATAAAAGGAATGAGGAGAATTAATTGAATAATTAAATTATTATTTTTAATTGAATGAGACTAAAATAGTAGTAATCAAAACAAACAGAGCAAAATTTTAAGATAAAACAAACAATACATTGTAAACAGACATTTTTTATATAAAAAAAACAAACCTTTTTTACAATAAAAGTAATAGATTTTCAATCAGAGCATAATATTATAACTAACGGCTAATAAGCAATACGCTATATTAATAATTAATTTGTTAACCTTGAAAAAAAAAAACATATATCTAAAGTGTTGGCTAAAGATTAAAAGAGATCAAAAGATAATGATTTTTGAAGTATGTTTGTAATTAATTTTGTTAATCAAAAAGTTTTTGCATTTGTCAGCTGTCTTATAAATTAAAGATTAAGTGTCTTTATTTAGGTGTATTAATGTTACACCTTGAAAAAAAGCATTTATCTTAATAGTGATTGATAGATCTATTATGGATTATCAATTAAGGTATTAGGACCCTAATGGGCACTATCAGGAACTAAAGAATTGACATCATAGGTCAGATGTATACCTTACAGTACACCTGTATGCAAAATTTAAACAAAGTTTACCGTACAGAAATCAAGTTATGGCCACTTTTCTGAACTCAAGCTAGGATGTTATGAGGGCCCTTTTTTAGAAATGAGGAACCTTTAAATAATCTGCAATAACATTCTAATGAAAAATTTTTCCCATGAATTTTTGGTAAGAAACAAATAGTACCATTCAGCTAACAATCCACATAAGCAAAATTATAGTTTCTACTTAAAATTTATGAAATCTGTATAAAAATGTTACCCTACCCCACCCATTTTTACCTCATGTCTGACCATTTTTCTACTTTAGGAGCCTAAATAAAAAAATTCTTAAAATTTACCCAAATGAGTGCCTGTTTTCAAAGTTTCCCTAAATTTTTAAAAAAGTATATTGGTTGATCTTGTAAAAAATGAAATACTTTTACCGTCTAGTTTTGATTATATTACACTTTGAAATTATCAGGTACCATATTTATTACTAGATCTAGCATAATTTAGCCAATAAATACCTATATAAATTAAAAATTCAAAATTAAACACTTTTTTCTTTCCATATGGGACATGAGGGATACATAAATAATGTTAAAAGAAAAAAAGAAAGAAAAAAAAAGTTTACCCTTCTGGGGATTGAACCCATGGCCCTCATTTTCAATGTAGTTAACAGTAATTCTAGCCTATTTGAATACTCTTCAAAGCAGAGGTAATGCATTAGGGTGCTAATACCTTAAGGATTAAAATGTCACAGTGTTTGTGTGCCATCAATCAATCAATATACTACAATTTTTAATGATTTTAAGAAAAAAAATTCCTTTTATAAATACTTAGATAAAACTGCAATAATAAAGGACCAAAATGTCTCCCGGAAAAGGGCTGAAACGTCTAGGGACCAATTTTTGCCCAAGGGCCGATTTGGTTTGGGGCAGAAACGTCCTGTTTGCGCTCCCAAAATATACGATAGTCAGATTCAGACCAACAATCTTTTGAGCATTTTGGTGATAATCGGGTTTTCCCGCCAGTCTTTGATTTTTGCGCTCTTGTTAAACTTTGGCAATATCTGTGAATTATTGTTTACAAAATTAGTAAACTATGTACGTGACTAAATATACATGAGATGAACAGCATCTTGAAATTCTAGCCTACTATTTGTTTAATTTAGAGGCGACCTGGTCTAAGTCTTTAAAATACTACATCATAGCAGGGTCTTTCAAATAGAATGGTCTGGAGACAGACCAATTTTACGAAAAATGCTGTGACTGCTGTCTCGGTTGAGTCACGTGATTGGGTTATCTACCGACAGTGATATATGGCATGGCACATCGATCATCATTCAAAAATCAAATTATAAGATAATGCTTTGTTAAATCAATCAAAAAATTACTAAAAACTAACTCTGTATCAGTTTTTACTTTAAAAGTAACAATTTCAAAGATTTGCAATGAAATTAGAAATTTTTTGTTCCCGGTGTCAAGGTAAAAATCTACTGCTCTGTTTGAAAATAGGTCCGAGTTCCATGAGCTTTTCCAAATTTATGCATTGTTCAATGACAAAATAGAAATTGATTTTACAGAGAAAAGATGTTATTAAATCGTATCATGTAAAAATATTATAATATTTCACGATTTTATTTGCAAATATTTGATGTTTAATTTGGTGCATTTTCAAAATGGCGCCGATTACCGACAAATATTCTGAACAAACAATCTATCTTTTTTAACAAAGATGACTTTAAAAACATCATTTCCTGAAATATTTATCCTTTTTTCAAAACTTAAAAGATTTTTAATTAACATCATGTCGTTAAAATTTTCATTTTTGCTCTTGTATTTAATATTCGCCCTTTTCTTGAACTCTTATATAATTTGCTTATATCAAACTATACCGATTTATACCGAGACATGTTTAATTGTAGCGAGAAGGGTTTACATAGCGTGTTTCCAGACCATTCTATTTGAAAGACCCTGATCATAGAGGTGATATTGGTTAAAAAGAGGTATTAATGACAATCTTAATTAATGATGACATAGGTATGAAACTGAAAAGCAAAGTCATATAGAAAGGAGATACAACTGTAAGGTTAGGCAAGCTCATGAAAGAAGCACAGTACACCATCAATCTAGACCAAGACCGGGTGATTTCTGTACCTTTTGGCATTTCATTCACTGATTTAGGCTTTCTTTTAGCCAGTTTTGGTTCATGGTCAAATTGTTATCATAGAATTATGTTAACAAGAGTAAACTGTCAAAGATTCTACTGAATAAGTTAAGATATTAGGGAAAGGAATACTAATAATGCCAGATTTCATCAGATATTATGTCAATAAACAAATACATGACATGTTTAGGGCAACTTTTACATTTTACATTAAAAAGTGCAATGTACAATCTTATTATTTAATACTTTAAACCTTTGTAATTTGATTCCAAGATATTGTTGTTGTGTTTTTATCTCTTTGACATTTGTAAAAATCTAATTTGAAAAAACAAAACAAAAAAGAAACAGAAGAAATTTTTACTTTTTCAACATAATTATTGTTACAATGTACAATATTACAGCACTGGAAGGTCAAAAGTCACCTCTATTTACTTCTATAAGTAATTCTAGTTTTCTTATTTACAGATAATTGCAGTGCACAGATATTTAAATGACCCTAAGCATGTGTCTCAGATTGGGGTCATTGGTGGTCAAGGTCAGTTACTGGATGTTATACAGATCACATTGGTTGACACTACACATAAGATGAGGGCCATATTGTCTCCT
This sequence comes from Ruditapes philippinarum, assembly GCF_026571515.1. Classification (NCBI taxonomy): domain Eukaryota; kingdom Metazoa; phylum Mollusca; class Bivalvia; order Venerida; family Veneridae; genus Ruditapes; species Ruditapes philippinarum. Next base: position 211,400 of record NW_026863024.1, read on the forward strand.
CAGTTAAACAAACTGGTGCAGACTTGTAAGGTATAAATTCAGATTTAATCTTTAGCTTGTTTGTTTCAAATAAAAAGTATAGCTATTATTATTGCTGCATTTTCCTTGTCATCGTTGTTCTAAAACTTAAATGTAGCCCTTTTCTAAAACAACCTTAAAGGTATCAATACTTAACTTCATAAAAATCATGATAAGATTTAGTTGTAGACAAGAAGCATAATTCAATTTTCTCCTGCTGCAGCTCTGGAAATGTCCATCTTTCAGTCTTGACAAAACCATTTCTACATCTAAACTGACTGAATAGCAAACAGAGCTGACTAATATCAGATGGATTGGCACAAATATATCAGCTTATGGTATCTTTGTCTGCGCTTGTCACATAGATAGAATAAGTTGCTGCTAGCAGAGTTAATCTGGGGAAATTTTAAGGATACAACAATCATTTGCTCCAGTAATGTTATATTTTATGAATACTTTGAATATTTTTTACAGCTGCAAGCCGGTCACACAGTGAGGTTAAAGAAATGTCGGCTACATTTTGACGAGACTGATCTGTCTGGTAGTAATGTTGTCATTGTGGAAGAGGTTCAGGTCACTGGTTTTAAGGAGCTCGAAGATCCTTCAGGTATACTAGTATTTGATGTAAAAAGTGTTTCTTTTATATTCTTGTTAAGTCTTTGAAAGATGTGTTATTTAATGATGTCATTTAATAAATCCATTGCTTCTGATGGTGTTGAACAAAGGGAATCAAAAAGGCATTTATGGCATGCCCATGCAGCTTTAACAACTCCATAAAAATAATATGGCACAGCCGTGCATATAAATATTTTGATGTGACATCATTTTACATTATAAGTACATGGCGTAAAACCATGCTAAATGTTATCATTACACTGTAGGTACATCAATGAAAAACGTTATTTTATTTGAAAAATAGATCATATTAAGGATGTTATAAATAAAATGTTATATTTATGAAGGTTCATGGAATGCCATTTTTGTGAAGATTCATTACTAAGAATTGAACCTACACTCATTCGATATCCTTAATTCTCCTTGGAACAATGTCATAGTGCTACCCTAATAGTGCTTTAAAACAAAAAGTAGTGCTATAACACAAAAAGTAGTGCTATAACACAAAAAGTAGTGCTTTAAAACAAAATCGCTTCATCAACATGCCACCAGTCCATTCATATGTGTAGATTGCTAACAAAATATGCATATGTATATTTAAATGTACAGACTGAACTGTGTATACTATATGTCATTCTTGTGTAATATAAAATCTTTTGTACACAAAAATTCAACAGAGTTAAGCAGTTTACAATGGTGTGAAGACAGTGGGTATTTAGAACAGATGTATATTCCTATGACATCATCAAGAGGGTATTTTACCAGTGTTTGGTCTACAATGGAAATGTATGGACCTATCTGGAAAACTACAGGTGACGATGCTTTCTTAGATTTTGTTTCATATCTGTAGAAAAGTATGTTGAATAAATGATATCTGGTAACCTAGACAGGCCAGTTTTTATCTCATTTATACTTGCTTTGTAAACAGCTCTGTTCCCATTGCAGAAAATGCCTTTTTTTTCTAAAATGGAATCCAAAACTTTCAAGTTACTATATAAAAATCCATAATTTGGTTATTATTTTTCCAAATTAACATAATTTTACGACTCAAAATGGCTTGACAGATACAATTTACATATTCACATAGGGTTTTAAGTAAAGGTTAAGCTGTGAGGTCAAATGATCATTTTAAATGTACATTCCTTATTTGATCCTTATAAAGATCCTGTAACACAAATTTTTTATGGTTTTATATCATAAATTTGATGCTCAAATTAAAATTTATCAATTTTGTAAGTTCCAAAAAGCATAACTTATACAGATATTACCGAATTTAACATTTCATGTAAAGAAAGGGAGGTAGTAAAAAAAAAATTTTATAAGGTCTGAGTAAAATTTAAATTTTACAATAAGAAATGAATGCATATATTTTAATTAATATTTGATTGAGCAAGATAGTTGTACTCTTTAAAATGTCATACAAATAAATTTTTGCAGGAAAGTTGTCCCATTTTTAAAGCCAAATTTCATTATCTTTTGTTGAATCCATTCTGTCACATGCTAGACTTGGTTATTTTGCAGCAACTGTTTGGTCTTTTTTTTCAAGCTTGTTACTTCCATCTGCTGTTACGGTAATAAACCTTTATTAGTAATATTACTATTCTGAATTATAAACTTTATCTATTCAAAAGTGCCTGCTGTGACTAAGCTATGTGATACAAAAATACAGGATATCTACAGCATTAAAGACTTGGCCAAGAAATGGAGCACAGTGAAAATAGCTAACCCCGTGTTGATGGTGAAAGTCTTGCTAAAATCTCGGATGATTCACTACGCCAAACCTGGAAAGAATGATAAATGGCCATTCCAGGTAAGAAAATAAGAGGGAATTATGAGACTTTAATGCTTTATACATATATCGATACTAAGTGTAATATGAAGTGCTTCAGTGGCTGAGAGGCCAATTTGATGACTCATGACCATTTTGGCCACTGGTAGGTGAGTGTGATTTTTGTAAACAACAAACTTATTTTCCATTACAGGGAGAAATCCAACAAGTTTTGTGTAAAGAAAAGTTTTGTGTAAAGAAAACATTCAATGTTCAACAAATATATGTATGAAGTTCTTATGTAAAATTAATTACATTTGTACATTGAGAGCTATCTGAAACAATAACAAATCTATGCCACCAATATAAAGGGGAGGGGTGTCCTCATGTTAAAGGTATCCCCCTCTGAACCCAGGGATAGGGGGTTTGATCCTGTTTTCCTCATATTACACCTGTTCCGGTTAATTTCGGGAATTGAACTCAAGAGTTTTCAAGTTAGTTTCAAACTTTAATCACAATCGAGCTGAAAACAAATACTTCTATATTTAAAGTCTTTTACACAAATTTAGTAGGATAAGGGTTCATAGTGGTTATGCATACATGTACTGTTTCAGGCACATCTGCTGATTGGGGACAAAACTGGGGCTTGTACAGCAGTTCTGTGGAATGCCATGTGTCCAAGATTTTATTTCAGGTAAGTTAAATGAACTGAAACTGAAAAAAAAAGCTAAATTGCTATAAGATGATCAGATTTTTTCTTCTTCAGTATAATGAACAAGAATTTTTGATTAATTTAAAGAAAATAATGCTCTTCATTATGTTACTGAGCACTTTTTGTCTTTCTTGCTTACTAAAGATAATTATTATCAATTTCATGTATGTAAAAAAAATGTAAATGTTACATCATATTAAAGAAACTCCACTGAGGTCCAATAGACTAAAATCATAAAATTTGAAATACTTTTATAAAATCCACTGCATGGTATACTTAAATGAAAAACTTTGCAATAGATATTATAAAGATATACTTGGTATTAAATTGACAATCAATTTCTATGTGATTTTTGGGTTGATTTGAGCGAAAAGTGTTTAATTTTGGGTCAAATTTACTATAATATTGATTATTCCTGGAAAATGGAGTGAGTGCATTATCTGAAATTTTGAATGTAAGTTATTGGTCCATACCTACATCCAGTAATACAAAAATCAAATCTTGAAAAAGTATTTTCAGTCCCTATATGTCAAAAAATAACACATTGGAGTCCCTTTAAGGTAAACACTTTTAAAAAAATAAAAAGTTATTTTATTTGAATGTCCTCATTATATTATTCAGCATTAAAGAAGGAACTGTATTATTACTCAAGAAGTTTACAGTAAAGAAGAGTTTCCAATCTCAACCCAGGTTCAAACCCCGGCTACAGAACACCCAGTTCTTTGACATAGACATCAACCTGAACAGTCATCATCCTGAGTCGGAAGTTCGAGTCTTCGATAATGCGTCTATACCTGATGAGATAGAGTTACCTCCCCTGCAGTACAACTTTATTACAAGAAAGCAAGCAGGGTAGTTATATTTAAGTTAATCAGACACTGTTATGGTCTTATTTGAAAATTCTGCTGGCAGGGAAAGAAATTTGGGTGACTCTACTTGAAATAATTCAAAGTTCCTATAAAACAGAGGAGATCTTTAAAACAGGATTTGTAATACCAAACTGATTCATAATTGATAAAGGAAAACAATTTTTACTGTTGACTAATGATAAATCTGAATGTTTTTGGGAATGATGTAAATATGTGCATCTTGTTTTTTCATAAACCAGTGTTAGGGTCTTTTCCAAGTACTACAATCTCATGATTTTTAGCTCGACTTTTCTATGAAAAGGGGAGCTATCCTACTCGCCCCGGCGTCGGCGTCACACCTTGGTTAAGTTTTTCGTACCACCCCACTTTATTTCAGAAGTATTACAAGTATGGCTTTGAAACTTACCATACTTGTTCACCATCATAACCTCCATCTACAGACAAGAGTACATAACTCTGTCAAGGTTTTTGACAGAATTATGGCCCTTTTTTGACTTAGAAAGTGTATTGAGCTTGGTTAAGTTTTTTGTACCACCTCACTTTATTTCAAAACCATTGGAGGTATTGCTTTGAAACTGACCATACTTGTTTACCATCACGACCTTCATCAACAGACAAGAGGACATAACTCTGTCAAGGTTTTTGACAGAATTATGCCCCTTTTTGACTTAGAAAATACATTGAATATGGGTAAAATCCACTTATTGCCTTAACCCTTTGAGATATTGCTTTGAAACTTTTAATGCTATTTCACATCATTACCCCATCTGTACGCAAGAGAAGGTAACTCTGTCAAGGATTTGTTTTTAAAAATTAAGGCCTTTTATCGACTTAGAATCTTGGTTAAGTTTTTAGTACCAGTCCACTTTTTGACTGAACTGTTTGAGATATTAATTTGAAAGTTGGAATACTTGTTTACAATCATGATTCCCAAACATGTCCAGGAGAAGGTAATTCTGTCAAAGATTTTATTTGAATTATGGCCCTTAACTGTCAATGTTTTGTATTATAGGCAAGCACTAAAAAACTTAAAAAATCTAAAAAAATTCATTCCTATCCACTTGTTCACTTTACCATAAATTATGTCATATAAACATTGCTGTAATATTCAAGGGTATCAAACAACTAGTTCACTTTAAAAATACAGAGATTCTTGTATTGCCTTTTACTGCAAAAACTTTTTTTATTGGCAAGCAATAAAAAAGTCGAGCGCGCTGTCTTACGGACAGCTCTTGTTATGTTTAATTCTATTGTCTTGATTTAAAAGAAGAGCATTAAATAAAAGCATCAAAGGTTAATTTTGTAATTTCATTGGTTTATTTGTGAAATATGTAAAATATTTGTTTGAAGTTGTTTTGGTTTAAAAAAAAAAGGTGGCATTTCCAACTTAACTGACTTAGGAAAACATTTGGAAATTATCATTTCAAGTATAACAGGCACTAAAGTACCAATGTTCCCTTATGCTAGCTAGATAGCTTCTTCACTTGAAAGAATTCAATGTCCATAATGGGGTTTAAACTTACATTGTAGCTGGATAAATGAATCAGATTCATCAATTTAATCAATGGGTACATGTACAGTTTTCCACAATACATGTAAGTAATAAATCTATTTTGGTCATTATTATTTTTCAGATGTTTACCAAACAATTTTATATGTGATATAGCTGGGATAGTGTCATATGTTGGGAGATTTGAGAGAGAGCCAATGAATAGTGAGTTTTGTTTATATTTTTTTTCTTACCTCTAGATGATATAGTTTCACCAGTTGTTATGTATGACTTTAATCAAACCATACTGGGGTGAGCACCGTGTAATCAGTACAAATGGCTGCCTGGCAGTGCTTTATAATGTGATCATGCTCCTTGACTGAGAATATATATTCTTTTATAACTTAGTGATAATTTACTTAAGGGTGTCTGTGGCCAAGTGATTATGGTTGTTGAATTAAAATCACTTGACCCTCATCGTTGTGGGTTTGAATCCTGACAGAAACTTTGGATTCTTTCATCTAAGGAAGCTATCCAGCAAGCTTATGGAAAAACTGTGATTCTAAACAGGTATCCGTTTATGCCAGAAATAATACACAGAAGAGCACCTCACTTTTTCATCCACAAGTTGGCATATGACCTATACTATGTTAGTGTGACGTAAAACCTAACAAGAACCCGAAAAACAATGATTTACGTCATGTTCATCAGTCTGTCCATCCTACCAGATCATGCTTGTCTGGACCAAACTTTGTCTTTTTACCTGTGAGATAAAGGGGAAAAGGTTTTTCCCTATATTTCAATTTTCCTTATTTCTCAGTTTCGATCAGAGCTGCATTACTGGTACTGGTACTGGTACTGGAGTATGTACTGCAGCGATTTTGCAATTACTGGTACTGATACAAAATTACTCTTACAAAATTTTGCTACTACTGGTACTGGTACTGCATTACTGTCTTAAAAAGTGGTACTGCTACTGCATTACTAGGCAGTACTTTTGGTTTTGATAAAAATAGCATCAATCTTTCTCAAATCAAAGGGCTGCAAGCTCTGTGGTATTTTCTGATCTTTGCAATCTAAATCATACTGACTATCTGTATGTATTTTCCTATGTAAGTTTATTTTTATATACTATAATACATCTTACGCATCGACTGCGTTAAGATTTTTTTCTATAACAGTTTGAGATTGATACATATGGAATTTTGCATGACTAGAGTTGCATCAAAAATCATTTTTTATGACAGCCACACTTTATCCTTGCATATCGTGGCTACTTCCTTAAAAAAGACACTTAAAAAAAAAGTTGCCTCGACTAGGATTTGAACCTTAGGCCTCTCACACCCTAAACGAGCGCGATACCAGAGCGATACCCCTGCACCACGGTGAAGTAATACGTAATATGTAGCCTGAATAAAAACAAATACATTGTAATTTTAAATTGAGAATTTCCATTTTGTGTTTGTAATCCTTATCAATTTCGAGGTATTTTGTTCACGATAAACCTGTTTAACACTGATAAAAATAATTTAGCGAAATTCTTCTTGCCAAAACAGTCCGACATGTATATATTCCACTACTCGGCAGTCAGATTTATTTGTGTACTACGCCCTGGAGTATTCAGTAATCGACATAGCTAAAAATAACATTTTCATTGATTAAAATGATATTCATCCGCGAAATTTGTGATTGTAACCTCATATTTCTATTGACTAATCTGAACTTTCAATGCACTGTAATTCGTTAAATGCCTACATTAAAAATTATTCTGTCTTTTAAATTGCTGGTTTTTAAGTAGTTTTGAGTGAGAACTACTTTGCGTTGTTAGGTCTGTTAGGAAATTTTATGTTAGCTATGTATTTACTGATCTTGCGATCAGAAAATACAAAAATAAAGCTGTAAATTACATTATTTTATTTTTGTGAAAAAAGTAAGTTATCAAATCTATAGATAATTTGCTGCAATATTCCTTCAAATGTTAACATAGTATTCATCATAAAAAGCACCAAAGACTTTAAGTAAAAATTAAATTGAGATAAACAGACTCAATAACTCTTTACCCTAAAATATCCTTATTAAAATCTTTTATTACTTTGTATTTACTAGTAAAAGAGCAAAATAATCACTAATTAATTGCTTCTATTCTAAATAATCCTATTTCAAGTGATATTGTTAGCACCATAAAAAGTTGTTATTTACTTTGGTATAAATTGAACAGAGGTGTGAAGGTGTGAAAGGCAACAAAAGACTGTTGTGTTTTAAATGAAAGATGATTGCATTGTATTACAGTTGACTGGTTACTAAACAATAAGATATGACATGAATATATGTTGTAAATATTGTTTGTAAAAAGTATGTTAAAACTATAAAGTTGTAAAAATGTTATGTTAACTTTAAAGTAAATTATGATTTTATTTCTTTGCTGAATAATATTTGCAATTATTTGTTTGACACTGTGTATTTATTCAAACTTTGATGAATATATAAAAGTAATGGTACTGCTACTTAATTACTTCACCAAAAAAAGTACTGGTACTGCAGTACCGAGCTAAAATCTAGTACTGGTACTGGTATTAATGGTACTGCATAATTTGCCAAGTACTGGTACTTAAGTACTACACCCTTAGTACTGATGCAGCTCTGGTTTCGATATTAACCTTTAACCTGCTGGTACTGGAAGTAATCAGCCTGGCGAGTGTTCCACTAACATTCTGTAAGTTTTACGTAAATTTGGACTTGGGCAAAACTTAAATGTACATTAATTGCGTTTCACTAAACAGAACCTGTATATTATGCCAGTAATAAACTGAACGTAACTTTACCTTTAAACCAACGCAAATGCGTAGCTAAGAAAGTTTAGTTTTAACTTAAAATGGACTGTTCTATATTCAGAGGGTTAATAGTAAATCAGAATTTATGGATTTTCATTACTTATTATATGTTCAGTAACAAATTACAGGTTAAATGTAAAGTGTTTAAAAAAAAATATCCTATTCCCAAAAAGTTGTTTAAAATGTTGGGACATAATTTAATATAATTTTCTGTATTATAAGCAGATAAATTTGGTGTAGATAGCGGTGGATTCTGGGTAAGAAGATGGATACAGTTGATTGACGCGTCCAGTTCTAAACCATTCTATCTTCAAATATACAAGATTGCAGAGGTAGGGTATTTATCCATGGTATCCCATTTAGATTATAACTCTTTTGACACTGCTTGGTATAAGGAAATTGACAAAAGAAGTTTGGTAAAGTGGTGTTATGACTTTTATTTTATCAAGATTGATTGATAGATCAGTGTTGATTTATCAATCCTTTGAGTGACAGCAGTGATTACATAAGAGCTATACCAGTAGTATATTGGCATTTTAGCCTCAATATTGGGCGATACTTGTGTCAACAGATTAATTTAGCAAGCGATAATTGTGCTTGTTGAGTTTCTTAACTATCATTGCAACTGCACATGTAATGTATATTCTGATAATGAAATGGGACAATTGGTCATAATTGTCCCGATAACAACAAAGCTATGGAACAAGTATAAATGCTTGCACATTCCATGAAATAGTCTCTTAAAAGATGCAAATGCTTGCCTGTAGTTATTACAGAAATGAAAAATGCATGCTAGTCTCTTTGTATCCAATTAAATTTCATTATTTGATTTATTCCAATGTTATTCTGTTGTAACATAAACAGTACTAAGAACTGTGAGTAATCTGTGACAGTGGTTCAGATTTTATTCTGTTTCAGGGTATGACAAATTTAGATATACATCCTGGTGTAAAATTAGTATGTTCACATGTTAGACTGGTTCAGAATTTAGATCATCTTTCAACTTCTCATACAAGTAGACTGGTTTTTCTTACTACCACTGCTGAATCTCAGGTAAATAGAATGGTTTTCTATATATCATTTTACTGTGACAAATGAATGGACGGGCATGTGTTATGATGAAATGAAAAATAAACTGTCAATGCAATCAGTGTCCCCTGTTGTTTCAGATATTTAATAACTGATTAATTTATCTGTAATTTATGAAACAGTTTAGTTTATCAAGGTAACATTAATTTACTAGGACATGTAGGTCTAAAGTATCACATTTAAAACTAAAGTATTACGTTTAAAACAAAATCCTTTTTATGCCCCCGCCATGTAATGGCCGGGGCATATAGTGTTACCCTGTTCCGTCCTTCCGTCATTCCGTCCTTCCGTCATTCCGTCATTCTGTCATTCCGTCATCATCAGTTTCCGTTCATTATCTTAGTAAGGGTTGCACATATTCAACTCAAATTTGACATATGGATATGTCATGAGAAAATACAGGTCAAGTTCGAATTTGGTCATGGTTTGATGATTTTTGGCAGAGTTATGCCCCTTTTACTTTGAAAATAATATGAAATTTTCAGTTTCCGTTCATTATCTCCCCAACCGTACAACACATTCAACTCAAATTTGACACATGGATATGTCATGAAACAATTCAGGTCAAGTTCGAATTTGGTCATGGTTCGATGATTTTTGGTAGAGTTATGCCCCTTTTACTTTGAAAATAATATGAAATTTTCAGTTTCCGTTCATTATCTCCCCAACGGTACAAAATATTCAACTCAAATTTGACATATTGATATGTCATGAGAAAATACAGGTCAAGTTCGAATTTGGTCATGGTTCGATGATTTTTGGCAGAGTTATGCCCCTTTTACTTTGAAAATAATATGAAATTTTCAGTTTCCGTTCATTATCTCCACAACAGTACAACACATTCAACTCAAATTTGACATATGGATATGTCATGAGAAAATACAGGTCAAGTTCGAATTTTGTCATGGTTCGATGATTTTTGGCAGAGTAATGCCCCTTTTACTTAAAAATAATATGAAATTTTCAGTTTCCGTTCATTATCTCCCCAACGGTACAACATTTTCAACTCAAATTTGACATATGGATATGTCATGAGAAAATACAGGTTAAGTTTGAATTTGGTCATGGTTTGATGATTTTTGGCAGAGTTATGCTCCTTTTACTTTGAAAATAATATGAAATTTTCAGTTTCTGTTTATTATATCCTCAACAGTACAACACATTCAACTCAAATTTGACATATGGATATGTTTTTGGAATGCCCAGGCCCAGTTCTAATTTGTTCATTGTTCAATGATTTTTGGCAGAGTAATGCCCCTTTCACTTTGAAATTAATATGAAATTTACAGTTTCTGTTCATTATCTACCCAACAGTGTTACATATTCAACTCAAATTTGACATATGAATATGTCAAAGGAATGGGCAGGTCAAGTTGGAATTTGGTCATGGTTCGATGATTTTTTTGGCAGAGTTATGTCCCTTTCACTGAAAATAATATAGATACATCTTAGGAATAAGCAGTTTAAGTTTGAATTTGGTCGTGGTTCAATGATTTTCGACAAACTTATCTTTCTTGAATATTGGAAAAATTTTGAACTTTCAGTTTCAGCACTCATACTTTTGTGGAAATATATGTAGCCATTATTTTGGCTACAAATATGAAATATGCTATTTTCAAAAGGTTAAGACTGAATAATTTCAGTGCCTTGAACATTGTATGGAAATGGTTTGTGTTAACATTGAAAAGTTTTAAGGGCTTTGAACTTAAAATGAAAACAATAATTTGTGCAAACAAATTTGGAACTAAATATTATAACATCTGAAATTTTGGCTGCATGCGGGGGCATCCGTGGCATGATGACACATTTCTAGTTAAATATGTACAGATACAGATTATTTCAATATTTATACGTTTGATAAAAAGAAAATGAGCTCATATTAATGTGACATTCAGATAAGTTTGTTGAATGAAGAGCTTTATGAAGAGTTAAAGGAGAAACCTGTAATAAAGAGGTTATGGAAATGGGCCGCAGCACAAGAATGCAAGAATCGGCTAGCTGTGTCAAGTGTTGGTGGCTATATTAATTTTCCACCTCTACCAGACACAATCGACTCAATAAAAACTTGTCTAAAAGACACACAGGTGAGTAAGTTCATGGTATTTGCCTTTAAGAAATTCAATAAAAACTTGTCTAAAAGACACATAGGTATGTAAGTTGCTTATGATATTTGCCTTTTTGAAAGTTTCTGAAATGTAACTTTGGCATGTAGTGTCTTTTGTAAGGTTTTTGTACAGTTTGTTTTCTGTTTGATTCAATAGGATACTGTTGAAATTTTTAAATTTACTGACAACATAATATATGATAGGAAAAGATATTTGTTGCAGTCATGTACATGTATTTATAAATGTACATACAGTACAGTAAACTCCACTTATAACTGTATCGCTTATAATGATATACCACTTATTATGATGCTGCTGTGGATGTCCTGACTTGTTTTCAAATTGGTTGCATCTCGAATATAATGATATTGGGATGTAATGATATTATTTTGACGGTCCCCCGAATATCATTATAAGCGGAGATTACTGTATTTGTCATTAGGATGTATTTATGGCAGCTTGAAAAATCTTTGATTTTAAGGATTGATTTTGCATGTAAATTTCTTGATATGCAAGTGCAAAAGTTAAAATATAATTACTTCGTAAAATTTTGACATTAGATAGTCTGAAATTTTAGTTTGAAATTTTTTTAGCACCAGCCATTATTATCCCCCGCCGAAAAGGCGGCGGGGGATATAGAAATAGTCTCCGTCCGTCCGACCTTCCGTCCGACATTTTTGTCCGGAGCATATCTCTGAAAGTATTTGAGTAATCAACTTGAAACTTCATAGGTGGATAGACCTCATTGAGGAGGAGTGCAGTGCACAAGAATGATAACTCTACCCTGCATTTTGAGTTATTGCCCTTTGTTATTTTTCAAAATTGATTTTTGTCCAGAGCATAACTCAAAAAGCCTATGAGATATCAACATGAAACTTCATAGGTGCATAGATCTCACTCAGGAGGTGTGCAGTGCACAAGAATGATAACTCTACCTTTCATAATTTTTGAGTTATTGCCCTTTGTTATTTTTCATACTTAATTTTTCACCTGAGTGGAGCATAACTCAAAAAGTGTTTGACATATCAACATGAAATGTCATAGGTGGATAGATCTTATTGAGGAGGAATGTTGTGCGCAAGAATGATAACTCTTCCCTGAACAATTTTTGAGTTATTGCCCTTTGTTCTTTTTCATGCTATTTTGTCCGAAGCTTATCTCAAAAAGTATTTGAGGTATCAACTTGAAACTTCATAGGTGGATGGATCTCATTGAGGAGGAGTGCAGTGCACAAGAATGATAACTCTACCCTGCATATTTTTTGAGTTATTGCCCTTTGTTATTTTTTAAAATTAATTTTTGTCCAGAGCATAACTCAAAAAGCCTTTGAGATATCAAAATGAAACTTCATAGGTGCATAGATCTCACTCAGGAGGTGTGCAGTGCACAAGAATGATAACTCTACCTTTCATAATTTTTGAGTTATTGCCCTTTATTATTTTTCATACCTAATTTTTCACCCGAGTGGAGCATAACTCAAAGTGTTTGAGATGTCAACATGAAATGTCATAGGTGGATAGATTTTATTGAGGAGGAATGCTGTGCACTAGAATGATAACTCTTCCCTGTACAATTTTTGAGTTATTGCCCTTTGTTCTTTTTCATACTACATGTATTTTGTCCGGAGCTTATCTCAAAAAGTATTTGAGGTATCAACTTGAAACTTCATAGGTGGATGTATCTCATTGAGGAAGAGTGCAGTGCACAAGAATGATAACTCTACCCTGCATAATTGTTTAGTTATTGCCCTTTTTTATTTTTCAAAATTAATTTTTGTCCAGAGCATAACTCAAAAGGCCTTTGAGATATCATTATGAAACTTCATAGGTGCATAGATCTAACTCAGGAGGTGTGCAGTGCACAAGAATGATAACTCTACCTTTTATAATTTTTGAGTTATTGCCCTTTGTTATTTTTCATACTTAATTTTTCAATTCAATTTTTTTCTCAAAAGTATTTGAGGTATCAACTTGAAACTTCATAGGTGGATAGATTTTACTGAGGAGAGATGCAGCACACAAGAATGATAACCTACCCTGCATTATTTTTCAGTTATTGCCCTTTGTTATTTTCAGCCATCAGTATTCACATAGGTTTCAAATCTGTAATCACTATAGCCATCAGTTTTCATTACCAAAAGACCTCTTAAAATGGAATTATTCTGCTGTACTACATATACATTCTTCCAATGAGAAAACACATTCGGCGGGGGATGGCCATGTTGACATGGCTCTTTTTGAACTATGTTTAGTATATTATGCTGTCATGTAACACACTAAAAAGCTGCTGTGAAAATACTTGTTGAATGGCAAGCATAGGCTAGACATGTGAATCCTCCCCCTTCCCCCCCCCCCCCCCCCAAAAAAAAAAAAAAAAAAAAAAAAACTTCAGCAAAATATTAGGAAAATACAGAAAATGAATAATTGAAATCTTTATTTTGTGACTTCTATTTTTTCCACAGTCAGTATTATGCAATTTAGTACCTGCATATATTATTAGATATAAAGATGTTTGACAGGTTATATGACTTTATATTAACAGTTGTTTGTAAATATTACCCAAGTTGAAAGGCTATTAAAAAGTGAAATCTAAATTTAGACTGTCATACTTTTCGTAAGTTTGAGCCAGTCACAATTTTTTTGAGCCAGTTTAATAAATATGTAGCCAATTTGCTTATTGCTCCTGCCAGTGCGAGCCCTGAATGAATAATACTACTTTATGAGGGAAAAATCTGAAATTAATTCATAAATCAACTGCAGCTCTGTATACAGGTAATATATATAATGTCATAATTGTCAACTGAAAAGCGATGTTACAAACATGCAGTATTATAATAAGCATTTTACAATATAGGTTGTTGTATTACAGCTTGTAGCTAGTGGTGACTGGGAGAATACATTTACAAGTTTTAATTTCCGGGAATACAGGCAGATCCTAGTACAGGCCACAATGGTCAAAGTCAAGTTCAACCTGGAACATTGTAATAGTCATATGACTAAAAAGAGTTCTCAGAAAAAGGTAGGCAAAGAAAGGCTCAATATTATTTTTTCAAATTACTTTTTTTATGTATATCAAAAAATGAAATGTCTGCAATGAATTTTGAATCTTTGTTAATGTTAACAAAGGCAGTAAAATATGAAGGGGGTGGTGGCATTGAAGGATATCATTTTGTTAACATTATCTTACTTTCGAATTATCTAAATGAAACTCACTGAAATTCAAATTATTACTTGCTATTGTTTACATGTGTATATATGTGTATGTATTAAAATTTATTTAGAAATTGGAAATCGTAAAATTGGTGGCCTGTTAATTTTTGTTCAATTGGGAATTTGATGGTAGTTTATGACATTTTTCAGCTACTAACATAAAAATTCTTAAGGCATACAGGGCTTTGAATTTTGCTATTTGTATGTAGTACACACTATATTTTACTATATTTGATTGTAAGAAATGATTTTTGTAAAGAAAAACAGACGTTGCCCATCATGGTGGATTTTTATGCCCCCCGCAATAAAATGGCAGGTGCATATAGTGTTACCCTGTTCCGTCATTCCGTCCTTCAATCATCATCAGTTTCCATTCATTGTCTTTGTAACGGTTGCACACATTCAACTCAAATATGTCATATGGATATATCATAAGAAAATACAGGTCATGTTTGAATTTGGTCTTGGTCCGATGATTTTTGACAGAGTTATATCCCTTGATGAAATTTTCAGTTCCCGTTCATTATCGCTCCAATGGTATTACAAATTCAACCCAAATTTGACATATGATATGTCAAAGGAATGCGCAGGTCAAGTTCAAATTTGGTCATGGTTCAATGATTTTTGGCAAAGTAATGCCCCTTTAACTTTGGAAAAAAAGGAAATTTTCAGTTTCCGTTCATTAACTCCCCAACAGTTGTATATATTCAATTCAAATTTAATTGTTTAATGATAGCTAACAGAGTTATCCCTCTTGAATTTTGAAAAAACTCAGAAATTTTTAGTTTCCATTCATTATCTCTCCAATGGTTGTACACATTCAACTCAAATTTGACATAAAGATACATCTTAGGAATAAACAGTTTAAGTTTGAATTTGGTCATGGTTTTGGACAAAGTTGTCTCTCTTGAATGTTGGAAAAATTTTGAATTTTCAGTTTTAGCACTTATACTTTCTGACTTTTGTAGCCATTATTTTTGCTACAAATATGCAATATACAATTTACATAAGGTTAACATTGAATAGTTTCAGTGCCTGAACTTTGTATAAAAATGGTTTGTGTTAACATTGAATAGTTTTAAGGGCTCTGAACTTAAAATGAAAAAAAAAGGTTTGTGCAAACAAATTTGGAACTAAATATTATAACATCTGATATTTTAGCTGCATGAGGGGGCATCCATGGCATGACGACACATTTTTTTATTACAAAATGTAGTAAATTACACTACATGAATAAATAGGGGAAGTAACCTGTTTGTACCATCTCATTGAATTAATTAATTTATTTAACTGATAATAACTGATTAATAAATGATTCAATTGATTATTAATCAATTCATCAATTACTAATTATTCATTTATAGGCAAAGTTAAGTGATGTAGAAATGACATTAGACCCAGATATATACCAGAACGAGCATAACATGATGTCTATAGGCAGTGGCCATCTTGATCGAGATATTTCCTTCCCAATTAAATATTCAGCTGACCTTTGGCAAGCACTAAGGTCATCACTGCAATTCCCTCATACAGAGCTAGTGGCAGGTCAGCAAACAGGAGGTACAGACATAGGTAAGAGATCGTTCATGTTCAGTGTACATGTATAAGGAAAAATGAGTTTGGTTAGGTTTTAGGTTATACACTGTATAGCCTAAGGGTCAAATGTCAAATTTTCCAGCTTTACTGGTGGAAAGAATTTTGTTTGCTTGCTGTTTCAGACATAATCTGGTACCTTAGCAGAAGCAAAGACATTACATCAGTTAAGAGGAAAAGCTTTTTTCTCTTTGAAAAAATTTTCAAAGAAACCTTTCTTGTTTGACAAACCCTTAACCCAAAACGGTTAGGAAAAAGTTTTTTCCCCGGTTTATTATAATCATCAGGCATTATTGTAGTTAGTCCTTCCTTGAAAGACTTCGCATTTTCTTTTTTGTTTACAGTTTTACGTTCATCGAAAAAGCGGATTTGACATAATATTATTATGTAAAAAATAACTTCAAATCTGTGGTTAATGTCTAAATATTAGGACTATAGTTTAGTGTGCATGAGTAAAACATTTTGCTGGATAACTTTCTTGTATTTTATTTCTGCCACTTCCACCTCTTCATGGAGCCCCCTTCCAAATTAGTGAGATTTACAGCGATTTAACATAAAAAGGGTAATTTTGAAGCCAAATATTGATAAATAAGGTTATACTTTTCTAAGTTACTCTTTTTATAATTTGTGCAAGATCTTAATAATGATGTAACAAAGACTTAGATATTAGCTCTAATCTTATTTATTATTTGGTTTACATGTACATGTATATTGTTGTTTTTTTTCAGGTGAGCATTGTATAAAGGTACCGTATATCAGTATAACTTGGGCTGGGTTAAACAGTCAAGTTCTCCTAACCTCACACCTACCAATAGTACATACTCTTCAAGATGACGCATCCTTTTTGAACATTCTGACTGGTGCCGCTTACTCAGATACTGAATCAAAAGCTGGGAACCAGTTTGGAAACATACAGCAGATTATGTCTACGGTGAAAGACTGTGCTGATAGACGGTTCCTGGTTGTGTTAGATTGTTACCAAGGTGACACAGAGAACACTGAGATTATGGTGAACAGAGCTGCCCTGACTGGTTCCTAAACTTGTGTCATAAGTTTCATTGATCCCTACTCTGACCTTTTATTGAATAACAACAGATTTAACCACAAACAATGACATGTGCCTTTTTGTTAACAAATAAGTTGTGGAAGAAAATTCTTATTGTAACCACTAATACGATAATTTAATTAGACAGGTCAGGAATCTATGCATTGCTAATTGAGGATTAGCATTTTTAGCTGAACATGTTTTTTTTGTGGGAGGAAATGTTGAGCTTTTTCTTCTGCTCTTAAGATGGCAACAGTATTGGTTAACTATTTGTGAAAACTCATATTCTGTCAATGTATCATTTTAAAGTTTGAAAACTTGCACAATATAAACATAATGTCAACATATAAAGAACCAATTTCAAAAGAGCATGTAATCCAAAAATTCATTTTAGTACAGTTATGCCCCTTTTACAGTGTGAAATATTTTTTGAGTGTTGGTTATCTTTCATGTTATGGTCAATGATTTCAATACAATCAAAACTATTGCTTATTTGCTTGAAATGCTTATTTATTATGTTTAAGCTCAGTTGAAATCATAGGCAGATAACTGTCGTATGTTAGGGGCGTCCGTGGCTGAGTGGTTAAGGTCCTTGGCTTCAAACCTCACCGCTTTTGGTTTTGAATCCCAAGAGGGATTTTGGATTCTTTCATGTGAGGAAGCTATCCAGCTAGCTTAAGGAACAATGGTGGTTCTACTCAGGTGCCCATTTGTGCCTAAAATAATGCCCGGAAGGGCCCCTGAGGTCTTCCTTCACCAGTAAAGGTGGAACGTCACCATATGACCTATACTGTGTCGGTGTGATATACCAAATCAAACATGTTATTTCTAAATTATCTCCCTTTTTTCAACTGAAAAGATTTGTTTTTTTACATTACTTCCCACTGAGAATAGTGAAGTGGATGGCTTCTTGCAATATTTTTATTGACATTTTTGTCATCTTGTTTTTAAGGGATGAAAAAACATGGATAAAGCATAAAAAAAAATCCATGTTGATAGTTTTCTTTTAGCATATAATTATGTAGCATGTTAAATGTAATATTTTTATTATTCCCCGCCGAAAGGCGGCGGGCGATATTGAAATAGTCTCCGTCCGTCCTTCCGTCCGACATTTTTGTCCAGGGCATATCTCAAAAAGTATTTGACATGGAACTTCATAGGTCCATAGATCTCACTCAGGAGGTGTGCAGTGCAGAAGAATGATAACTCTACCTTTCATAATTTTTGAGTTATTGCCCTTTGTTATTTTTCATACCTAATTTTTCACCCGAGTGGAGTATAACTCAGAAGTGTATGAGATGTCAACATGAAATGTCTTAGGTGGATAGATCTTATTGAGGAGGAATTCTGTGCGCAAGAATGATAACTCTTCCCTTTATAATTTTTGAGTTATTGCCCTTTGTTCTTTTTCATACTATTTTTTGGGAGCTTATTGAGGTATCAACTTGAAGCCTCATAGGTGGATAGATTTTACTGAGGAGGTGCAGCACACAAGAATGATAACCTACTCTGCATTATTTTTCAGTTATTGCCCTTTGTTATTTTCAGCCATCAGTATTCACATAGGTTTCAAATCTGTTATCACTTCAGCCATCAGTTTTCATTACCAAAAGACCTCTTAAAATTGAATTATTCTGCTCTACTACATATACATTCTTCCAATGAGCAAACACATTCGGCGGGGGATGGCCATGTTGACATTGCTCTTGTTCCTTATTATTTTATTTTGCCAAAATATCAGAGACGTGTATCAGAATCAGCCAGAAAATGCTAAAATCAGCAACAAAAAAAGTTTGACTGGCCATTTATATATTTATTATCTAACATAATGATGTACAGTAAATATAATGAAACAAAATACTTAAAGCAGCACACCTCCAGAGTCATGCTAATTTTCATGAAAATTTTAAAAATGTATTTGAATGTATAATATTGTGAAGCAACCAAAAGGAAGCAATTTACACATTATCAATAGAACTTACAAACCACGAAAATTACCAAAAAGTTGTCAAAATATGCTTAAATAGCCTTTACTGCGTTAGTAACGCAGTACAAATATAGTTGTAAATACAAATGTACTCAAAAATCAGTCATTAATCGCACATAATATGTAAAATATTACTTGAATCTTAATTATTTTTATTTTTCCTTACATTTTAGTACATTTTTCTAAAGTTTGATTTTATTGAAATATTTTGACTCATCTGGAGGCATGTAGCTTTAAAGCTGCATTTTATAGATATGTAGAAATATTTTGACGTTTCATTTAAACCTAAGTACAGTGTGATAAACCTTTTACTTAACAGTATTGTTGTACATTGTGTTCAGCAAATATGATTTTTTAACAAATATCCCATGGTTAATGTACAAATTAAGCATGCTTATTTATTGTGCCCAATGCAGGCAGTCGAAAAGTCATATTGTTAAACTTTCAAAATACATGGCAAATGTGGTATTTTCTCATCAATCTGGATTTGCATATTATAGCTTCACTGTGCAGTGTACATCTGCTTTATAATGCGGAATTTATATACATGAACAGTTAAATTACAAAAAAAACCTTACGAAGCTGTTAATTTAAAGCCATGTTTGTTAATTTTCTGTTGATGTTCCAATGACCCATAGGCATAATTTCAAATGCAAACAGAAATTTTGATTTTGCTAAGATTTATGCATATAAAATGGACACCAAAACAAGAACAGTGTTATTAAGAAACAACATTTATGAATGAAATGAAGCTATTTGTTTATACGAAATTTTTAATAAGTCTTAAATGAAAGTTTATAGTGCATCAAAACAAGTACATATGTTGTGTCATGTAATAATAATTAAATTGCATGACATTTTGTGGAATATATATTTTTAATAAGTAGATCTATGTTATTTGGCATGAATATTGTTATTGTTTAATGTTAAGTTTATCTGCTAATAAAAGTACAAAAACAGAGTGGAACTTTTTTTCCTTTAAACAGTATTCAGTGATTTTTAGCTCGACTTTTTTTTTTTTTTTTTAAAGTAGAGGTATTGTTACAGTCATGTCGACGTTGCTGTTGCCTTTGCCATTGCTGTCCACAAACTTGTATGTTGATCATAACTTTTTAAGTTCTTGGTGTATACTTGGCCACAACAATTCTTGGGACAAGAACTTTGAGTAGACCAGACTAATCCTGACCTTCATCCATAAATGACCTTGACCTTCAAGGTTAAATGTCTAAATTTTGCTTGATTTTAACTGATTTTTCGCTATAAGTGGCTATAACTTTGCTATTTTTGAATGGATTGTCTTCAAACTTAAACATAATAATCCTTTAGGCTAGACCTTCAAGAAAACCAGACAGACATTGACCTTCACTCATAAATGACCTTGACTTTAAAGGTCAAATCATTGAAATTTTCAATTTTTTGCTGTAACTGGCTATAACTTTGTTATTTTTGAATGGATTGTCTTCATATTGTAACAGAACTTTCTTTAGGACAAGATCTTCATGTATATCAAACTCAAATTGACCTTGACTCTTTTATGATCTTAACCTTGAAGGTTAAATCATTGAATTTTCACTGATTTTTGCTATAATTGCTGTAACTTGGTGATCAGTCAATGGATTATCCTTATACTTTGACAAAACATAATTTTGGACAAGACCTTCTATAAGGTTGAATTGACCTTAACCTTGAGCTTTAAATGACCTTTACCCTCAAGGTCAAATTATTTAATTTTGGTTAAATTGTCATAATTTTGTTATTTATGTATGGAATTCATTTAAACTAGGACAAAACAAGACTTTCTACCAAATAAACATAACTTTGTTATTTATCAATGGATTTACTTCATATTGAGACACAACATCTTTAAGGTCAGGTCTCATGTATATTAAACTCTAATTGACCTTGACTCATGTATGACATTGACCCTGAAGTTTCAAATAGTTTTATTTTCACTTATTTTTGCTATAATTGGCTGTAACTTTGTAATTAATCAATGTTTTTGTTTTCATACCTAGACAAAACAACCTTTTGGAAGGTTAAAATGACTGACCTTAAGCTCTTAATGACCTTGACTTTCAAGGTCAAAGTATTGAATTTTGGTCAAGTTGTCATAATTTTGTTATTTATGTATGGATTTGATTCATATGTTGACAAAACAACACTTGTGATCAAACAGACTTGTGGAATAATTCAGATATGACTTTGACCTTTAAATTACCTTGACCGTCAAATGATTGATTTTTATTATATTTTCTTAACATTGTCATTTATTTATGGAAAGGATTCATACTTGGTCAAAACAACAAATGCGATTAGACAGACCTGTTAAAGTTTAAAAAAAGGAAAACTTATTTTTATTCTTTATTTTTTTATTTTTTTTTTAAAAAGATTTGTTAAAACTGTTTATTTGTTTGCTTTTAGAAAAAGTTGAGTGTTGGCCCTGCCCAGCGGTGGCTTTTGTCTTACCTATATTTTACAGCTGAACAAAGGCTGTTTCCCCTTGCCCAAAATAGGTATATAATATAGGTATAAAAATGCTATTTTCCCCTGAAATGCTCTGTGCACATTCTTCTCCAGAACCATGACTTAACAGCAGCAGACTTATACAAGGTAGTTGAGAAATCTAATAGACTGAAAGACAGAAAGCTTTCCCTGCAAATAGATTTTGCTATATACCATTCAAGTTAAATTGAAAATTTTATAAAATGTGCGAATGAATTCCATTCTCAGTTGTTGGAATCTGATTTCAGGCTAAATTCCCCCTTTGCTGATTGATCATGTTATATTTCCCTTTCAGAAAGCAACCGGTTGTTTTGAAAATTGAATCAAGGTTACTTTATCAGAGAAAAGGAGGCATTTCCAATGCAGGAAATCGATTATTCATATTTTTCTTGAACCTCCTGCATCTGGGTTTCATTTTAACTTGTTAGTTTAGAAAAAGTTATGATGCTTTAATACTAAAAATTTTAATAGAAATTGGTTACAGTTCATAGTCATTGCCCATAACAGATCAGCCTCAACATTGCATGTCTTTAAATCTGTCAACTTTTGAAATTCATTATTGATCTCATAAAGAGAAAAGGATAGAAAATGTTTCTATACCAGGTGTGCAATTTAAGAATTAAAAGACAAAAAGAATATTTACCATTTTAAGGTATAATTGAAGTATCCAACAGACACTGAACTCATTTACAACAAAGCTGGTGCCTACATTTCTATAATAATTATTAGTGTTTGAATTTTTTTTTTCACATAGAATAGCAGTATTTCAACTGAATCAATTAGCACATTTTCTTTGGTTAATTTGCTAAATTTAATCAGTATAAAATCAACAGTTTTATAAAAAAAATAATTTCAAACAGTAAATTGGTTAGTGTTTATTAATAAGCATTTACTACATTAAATTGGCAGAATGTTTGCCATTCTTGACCAATTTAATTTTGTACATGCTTATACTTAGTCTAACAAAACACTAAAACCTAATTACTAAATACATAACAAGGTCTGCTGTAAAACTCCTTTGTGATCGCATTTTTATCCAGTTTATGATGTGATCATTTTACAGTACAATTTTGTAAAAATGGAGATTTTAAATTGATTTCACTGAATTTAATGGTTTATAAAGGGAATTCACATTATATAGTGACAACTCTGTCGATGATGTGTAGAAAATCATTTTAACCCTCCATATGCCAAGTGCAGTAAATAACCTGACATCTGCTTTATTTAGCATTTTGTTATTGAAGTCATGTACATCAATAATTGTGCCCATCAAAATACTGAACAATTTTCCCAGTCCATTATGTAAAATTAATTATGTTTTATTATGGAGAGACATTTCATACTTACATAATTCTCTGCTTTTATTCATCATGGATTTTATAAATGGGATTTAAATATTTCAGGTGAGTTTTCTTTACAGATTTTCTGGTGTATTAATGAAATAAACCTTTTTATAATAAATTGTATTTATTCATGTTTGAGCTCCCCTTCATTTAATGAACAAGGGAAGTAACTGCTGCGAGGATTTTGGATGACAGTGTTATTATCTTGCTTGATTGATTTTTAAAATGACTGTAGTAAAGCAAATATGGAGGTTAAATGTGTAAGCAACTGTTAAACCCACCGTTGCATAAACTATAAGCGTCGCTGTCATTATCACATTATTGAGATCAATGTATGAAGAAGTACAATCATGTGTCAAACATATGAACTCATTGTCTGAATTCTTCTCCTGTGACATGGGACTTTTTCAAGGGGAGATAACTTCGCCGATTTTATTCTCATTTTTCCTTAATGACCTAGAAATCCATTTACAATCAAATATTTCCTCAGGTGTAAACTTAGATCACGTATGCATTTACCTTATTTTATTTGCTGATGATTGTATTTTGTTAAGTGATACGCCAGAAGGATTGCAATCGCATCTAGATTTATTATATGACTATTGTAGGCGTTGGAAATTAACGGTAAATACGAACAAAACGAAAATCGTGGTATTTAAAAAGAGAGGACAATTGCATTCAAATGAACACTGGACATACTTTGGGAATGATATAGAGATTGTTGACAGTTTTAATTATCTAGGATTTGTAGTTTCTAGTAATGGACTATTCAAACGTGGTATAGACTGGCAAAGCATTGAAAGCTGTAAACTCCTTGCATACGATAACGAAGGGTATGGAAATACCAGTGAAAATTAAACTCAATTTATTTGACGCATATGTGACATCTATATTATGTTATTCATGTGAGATATGGGGATTTAATAATGCAGAATGTCTTGAGAGACTTCATAGAAAATTCCTAAAGAGACTGTTAAATGTTAAAAATGTCAACTTGTAATGCTGCTGTTTATGTTGAAACAGGCCGATTTCCATTGCATGTAAACTGGAAAATGCGTATTGTAAAATACTGGTTGAAAATAGTAAAAGTGAAAAATTGTATTTTAGAGAACATATATAAGAAACTGTTGTTTGATTGTGAAAATGGTGAAAAAAATTGGTTTATATAATGTTAAAATGTTACTGACTCAATTAGGGTTAGCTGAAGTTTGGCTATTTCCAACATCTGTTAATATGAATGTATTTTTACACGTACTGAAAACTAGACTGATTGACAATTTTATTACAGAATGTAGAATTCGAATGGATAATAGCCCAAGTTTGACTTTGTTTAGAGAATTGAAAGAGGGTCTAGAGTTATCTGTGTATCTTATGAAAATAAATAATTTCAAACATAGACAAATAATATCAAAAATAAGAATGTCGTCGCATTGTCTTAATATCGAATATGGAAGACACAGGAATATTGAGAGACAAAATAGACTATGTGAATTGTGTGATAAGCTAACAATTGAGGATGAATTTCATTTTGTACTGGAATGTAACATATTTAAAGATTTACGTATGAAATTTATTCCAAAATATTATAGGCAGAGACCTAGTATGATGAAATTTGTTGAACTTATGAAAACAGAGAACAAACGTTTACTTCATAACATCGCATTATATTTGTTAAAGGCATTTAACAAACGGCAAGAGTTACTTAACCGTGTTTAAAATACAACACTCTCGTAAATATGATATGATAAAATGTGTATTTATATAAGAATATTATTGCCATGTACATGTATGTATATATTTTTGTATATGTCTATATGCTGTACCATGCATACGACTAAATAAACCTTCTGTTCTGTTCTGTTCTGTTCTGCTGTCATAACGTATTGATTTTTCAGTTGTGTTAAGCAAGTTTGCCTTTGTTAATGAATTATTCCATGATAATCAAAGGAAATTATAACAGCTAATAATGTGATTTACTCTATATACATATATCGTCGGTGGGCTTCGAAAAGGCCCTATCTCAATTTTTGCGAAAATCGTTTTAGGTCATTTTCTTGACAAACAAACCGAGGCGCGCATTGTGCAAAAACACCCGTTTAGATAGCCAATCGGAAAGTGAATTTATTGCCATGAGAGAAAAAGACGTATAATTTTTGGATGAAAAATTTGTTCCGCGAAAATGCCCGATAATTTTTAGGAGTGAAATTAGAAAGTAAAAACGATGAAAACTCGGATTTTCTTATGAAAGTTTCAAAGATTAGGTATGCTTTTTCTTTTTGACAATGGAAATAATGATGTGTTTCGTGTAGTATGTAGTTATATGATAAATAAAATCATCAATACATTGGATAATGGGGATTTCACATACAACGCTTGTCGGCTAGGTTAAATTTTATGCTAAGAAAACTATTTTTAACTTGTTTTTCTTAACCCTTAGATTTTAGTTTCATTCTTTAAACCAAAATGTATCAAACTGATAAATCTGAGCTACATTAAAGCTGTTAAAATAACTTTTATAAGTAATAGGGCATTTTCGCATGCTAATTTTTTGGTAAGGTTTGTCTTATAAGGCATTTTCTTATATATTTTGTAAGACAATATTTATGTTCCTTATTTTCAAACATCACTTTTATTTATATTTTCAGCATGTTTAAAGATTACAATCACACCCAAGACTGGTAGACATTTATTTTCTCGGAGAAATAACATATAGTGTTCTTTAAAAAGGTAATATTTACATAAATAAACATGCAACTACTTGTAAATTTAAATAAATTAATAAATATTTAATTGTCTTAATACCACATAGATTTGCAATTATTTATTTTGTAAGGATTCTCATTAAGATTATAATTAAGAGTTATTTAAAGACCAGGCACGTACTGATAATCATCAGACTTAACTGAGATGTTATGTAAGATGGTTGCTACGTTCATTTTATAATCATTAAATTGTTTTCTACCATTTCACGTTATTACAGGTGTCTGATGACCACTATCTTGATAAATGTTCAATATTTCAATTTTGAATCATTGGACTATTTGATTTGTAAAAAAACTGCAAAGTGATGACAATAACATGTAATCTATTTACAAAAGATGAGAACATCTTCTGCCAGAAATCCTATTTTTGAAAGACTTCTGTGATCTCGTGTGGCTTAAACCGTAGGGAAAGGGCTTGCGGTTTTATCTTACGTGTCTGTTTGACTTCAGTCTAAATGCGACTGAGAAGGACATTTGACTACACTTTTTCTTCTTTCAAAGTCCAGTAAATGGCCAAGGTCGTCAATCTACTGTAAACTCATTTGAAAAAGAGAAACCGGAACATTATGTGAACAATGCAAAAAGTATCATGGTTTTCTTTAAAAAAATTATTGGAGAACATCTTGACTGAAAACAATAAAGTAAAAGAAATAGTGATATAGATTTACAGGTGTTGCTACCAATACCAAAAAGTGACACTTGGAAATTCTTAGTAAAGACTTGCAAATATAACACAGAAGCTTATACAATAAGGCCAGGCTCAGATGGAGGTGGGCGTAGTTTATAGTCAAATTGAACGGAAACTTAAAATCACACTTATATATTCTTTGTTAACTATGTTTGTTTGATTGGGTTTTACGTCACACCGACACAGTATAGGTCATATATGGTGACGTCCAGCTTTACTGATTGAAGAAGACTTCAGTTGCCATTCCGTTCATTATTTCAGGCACGAACGGGTACCTAAATAGAACCACAGACATTCCTTAAGCTATCTGGATAGCTTCCTCACATGAAATAATCCAAAGTCTTTGTCAGGATTCGAACCCATAGTGGTGAGGGAAAGTGCTTTGAAAACAACGGCCACGGATGCTCAATGTTTTAAAACCTCTCGCCCGAGTTACCTATATGAGTTTAAATAACAATAGGCATGATTTCTTGAAGAACTTTTATACGATATCGTATGAAACCATTAGACAGGGAAATACTTGTTAGAACAATATGACTTGGTGCTTTTGATGTGACTCTTCTAGTGTTTGCTTAATACTTTTTTGTATGTCATGTAGCAGCATATTAATAACATGACTGTTTATTATATAGAGAGTTATGATGAGAAAAATGCTAAATGCTTATTTTACGAAATGTTTTGTTTTTAATTGACAGTATATATCCAGATTCATGGTTATTTTCACTAAAATTTTGAAATGTTTTTGAAATGTTAAAATACTGTGAAGTTAACAACAACAAAATGAAACAAAGTTCAAACAGCACTTTACTTATCAAATAGAGAACAAAATATGAAAAGGTAGCACCTACTGTGTTAGTCATGCAATAAAACTTTGTAATAAAAATGTAAAACAGTAATTCATCGACCAAAAAAATGTAAATTTTTACTTAAATCATTATACTTTCCTTCAAATTGTTTTACATTTTTTTAAAATGTTTTGCTTATCTGAAGGCATGAAGCTCTTAGAACTTAAGAACTTGGTATTATGGTATTAGGATTGATGTTTTTTATCTGTATGGTAAATAATAGAAAAGGTAATATTGGTTGTTTGGGCAGTATACTTTTATTGGTGAAGCCAAATTGACTACATATTAAAAGGTTTTATGTTTCGGAATGTTTGTAGTTTTTTGTTTCATTTTTTAATATTTCTTGTCGTCTTAAAACATAATAACTCTTTATTCCCAAAATCCTTGAATTTCTTTAGGAACATTGATGAATAGTACTGGTAAATGTGTCTCGTAATGCCATTATGAACCTAACAAGAGTATGTGAACGTGTGCGAAAGGGCCTTATAAGGCCATTTGAGACCCCTATTTGGCCATTTTTGCCATGTGAAAAGGACGTATGGGCATTTATTATGAAACAGTAGGGTTTATCATAACCAAATTAAATGTATTTAAAATGAATTTAAATGTTCATTTTTATCTGTTAATTTCATTTCTGTATGTGTTTCCATGCCAAAACTAAACGGTTTTTTCCATCTCCTGAAAAGTAGCACTTTTGCAGATAAGGCCTTTTCGAAGCCTACCGACGATATATTAGATGTCTAATAGGAGATTGTCTTTCAAGGTAAGATTGTTTCTTTTTCATGGTTTATATTACATGTATTATAAAAAAAAAGTTTTATATCTGTAAATATAATGATTTAAACCCTTCTAGCAGAAATCACAAAAGCCTATTAAAAACAAAGGGGGACAGCATAATTGTAAGGATGGAGAAATTTTTTTATTACCTAAAAATATTTTCCCATTATAAACCCTTTAAAATGTTAATATATATGTATAAAAGATCCCCTCACTTCCAATATAATAAATATATACATGTATATATTACAATTTTCTGTAAAGGATACCTAATCAGACACTTGTAAACAATTTTCTGTATTATAAAGTAACCATAAGCCCATGCCTAATTAGACACTCATAATTACACAATTTTCTGTATACCTCATGCCCATGCCTAATTGGACACTCATAATTACACAATTTTCTGTATACCTGACGTGCCCATGCCTAATGAGACGTTATTATACAATTTTTATATACCTACCATCATTATATGCTATTACATAATTTTCTGTATGCAATATTTACTATTTCACGATTTTCTATAATATTATACCATGCCTTATTGGACACTGTTACACAATTTTCTGTATACAATGCCTAATTGGACACTTTTACACAATTGTTTGTACACAATGCCTAATTGGACACTATTTCATAAGTTTCTACATATACCATGCCTAATTTGACACTTTTACACAATTTTTTATATACCATGTCTTATTAGACACAATAACACAGTTTTCTTTATATACCATGCCTAATTAGACACTATTGCACAGTTTTCTTTATACCATGCTTAATAGGACACTATTGCACAGTTTTCTTTATATATTGCCTTATTAGACACTATTACACATTTTTCTTTATAATATGCATAATAGGACACTATTACACAGTTTTCCTTATACCATGTCTAATAGGACACTATAACACAGTTTTCTTTATACCATGTCTAATAGGACACTATAATACAGTTTTCTTTATACCATGTCTAATAGGACACAATAACACAGTTTTCTTTATAATATGCATAATAGGACACTATTACACAGTTTTCTTTATACCATGCCTAATAGGACACTATAACACAGTTTTCTTTATAATATGCCTAATAGGACACTATTACACAGTTTTCTTTATACCATGTCTAATAGGACACTATTACACAGTTTTCTTTATACCATGTCTAACAGGACACTATAACACAGTTTTCTTTATAATATGCCTAATAGGACACTATTACACAGTTTTCTTTATACCATGTCTAATAGGACACTATTACACAGTTTTCTTTATACCATGTCTAATAGGACACTATTACACAGTTTTCTTTATACCCTATTACACAGTTTTCTTTATACCATGTCTAATAGGACACTATTACACAGTTTTCTTTACACCATGCCTAATAGGACACTGTTAAACAAATTTTCTATATACCATGCCTCAGTTGACGCTATTACACAATTTTCTATATAGAATACTGCCCAACCATTGAAAAAAGTTATAACTACTAGGGAAGTGTTTAATCCTGTCAGTTCATGGACGGTTCTAGAACTTAACCTTGCAAAGTAAATGCCAATCATTATGCAAATTCAATGAAACTTTCTGAAGCAGTGTTTAATAGTATCTATTTTTTGTCTAGAATGCAATTGATAAATGCAATACTTTTATATTTATAGGAACAGACAACTGATCTAAATACAAATGGATAAGGAAAGGCAAAATGGAAATATTCTAGATTTTCTCAACCAGCTTAGATATTCTAAAAGTGCAGCAGAGAAAAGAGTTATGATTTATTCTAATGTTGGAAAAGGACTAGGTTTATTTGAAAAAGACAAACTTGGAGGAGATTATGAAATTGTGATAGCAGGCCAAGAGACATTATCAGTATCATATCGAAAAAAGTATTTCCATACATTAGGGTGGAAAATCCTCATGGTTTCTTCGATGATATAAAATCACTCGAAGATGAAGAAATATTTGCGTTATGTGAGGGCGAGACTGTCTCAAGTAAACAGGGCTGTACTATATTGTAGGACATTGAAATTATTTAACTCGACGTGGTATTGTACATGTGTTCCTCACCTGTTTAATCATTGCTTTATTATAGAATATCAAGTATGGGATATTTATTTTACAGAATCAACAAACAAAGATATTTTATTCTTAATTTACCGCTGGAGTTGTGGTGGTGTCAAGTTTCAATTAAACTGTTCGAAACAATATCAGCAATTTAAATAAATGTTCGTCTGCATATTTATATCCACCTCCTACCAATAGTGACATTTCAATAACGTGCAGTGATATATTAAGTAAAAAAAAAAAAGAAATTCCATAGATTAATTTTTTCAAAGAATTTATTTCTTCAAGTAATAATTCTCATATTATTCATCAAAAATGATGAAATAAAATGTTAACAATCATTAACCTTTATTTTCAATGCATTATAAAAGTTGACTAGTGCCGTATTACACCTTTTTAACAAGTGAACAGAATGAGCAATTTTCATAATCAGTCCACTGTATGTACCGTACTGGTTCTAATTAACACCGTATGAGCAGTGCTCAATTCCATAGGAACCAAGCTTACTGGAATCTATTGAAAGGATGCTTATTAAAACTGATATGGTAATGAATTTATACATCATACATTCATGATACCATATGGCTTCTAATTAACTCCCTTAAAAGCTTTTCTACATTTTAGAGTCATGAGCATATTGGGATATGGATAGGTGCTAATTAAAATGCATAAGGTGACTAATTTTTACACATTTCTTAATTCATTACACCATATCACTTCTAATTAACACCCTATGAACTTTGCTAAATTCCATAAAAAGAAACATGGCAATGCCATGAAACCAGGTTTTCAATTATCACCATTGTAGATAAATATGTTGTATTTGAAATACAAATACAAGCAACAAACAATGTAACTATGTGCAATGTAAAACATGAATAATGTAGGAGGAATTGCCACCGAGTAGTGTTCACTATATATTCTGTATAAGGAAAAAAAACAAAGGGCCATAATTAGGTCAAATATTACCCAATCACAAAATCCTGACAATATGCACCAGGGCACTTGATGACAAAGCTTCTGTGAAAGTTTAAACAAAATCCGTTGAGAATTGTAGAAGGAGTTCAGCACAGAAGAAATTGTTCACTATAAATTCTATATAAGGGGCAATAAATAGGTCAAATATTATCCAATCGCAAAACCCCGACAATATGCCCCAGGGCACTTGGTGACAAAGGTTCTGTGAAAATTTTGTCAAAATCCGTGGAGAAATGTAGGAGGTGTTGCGCACAGAAGAAATTGTTCACTATATATTCTTTATAAGGAAAAAAAACAAAGGGCCATAATTAGGTCAAATATTATCCAATCGCAAAACCCTGACAATATGCCCAAGGGCACTTGATGACAAAGCTTCTGTAAAAGTTTGGTCAAAATCCGTTGAGAAATGTAGGAGGAGTTGCGCACAGAAGAAATTGTTCACTATATATTCTATATAAGGAAAAAAAACAAAGGGCCATAATTAGGTCAAATATTATCCAATCGCAAAACCCTGGCAATATGCCCAAGGGCACTTGATGACAAAGCTTCTGTGAAAGTTTGGTCAAAATCTGTTGAGAAATGTAGGAGGAGTTGCGCACGGAAGAAATTGTTCACTATATATTCTATATAAGGAAAAAAAACAAAGGGCCATAATTAGGTCAAATATTATCCAATCGCAAAACCCCGACAATATGCGCCAGGGCACTTGATGACAAAGCTTCTGTGAAAGTTTGGTCAAAATCCGTTGAGAAATGTAGAAGGAGTTGCGCACAGAAGAAATTGTTTACGCCCGTCCGCCCGCCCGCCCATCCGCCCGCCCGCCGACATACCTCAATCTAATAGCCAGTTTTTTCCTTCGGAAAACCTGGTTAATAAGAGTGAGCTTATTTGGAACCACTTACAGGTAGGAGCTAATTAGAATAAATATGATTATCAATTTATTTATCATTTCCTATTTAATGTACAACACTGATTCTAAATAAAACTAAATAAACTCTGTATCAACTTAGATTATTTCAGAACCTCAAATGGGAGGGCACCAATTAGAACCATTACAGTAATTAATTCTTACATCATTATTCATTCATAACAATAAATAAAAAGCATCAGGGATAATTTACAGCTTCATCTTACATACATGTATATAAATATACTTAAAGAAATACAACTAAATATGATAAGCTATTAAGGTTATCCAAAAAGAAAACACAAAATTAAAATGACAGCTACAGTATACCTTTTGCACTTTAACACTGTTGCTTTATGGCAATTTTATTTTACTGTCGCACATTTATCTTTTAATTCAACACCAGTAAAACACCAGATTGTTTCAGACCTTCATTCTGCAGAAGCACTTTTTTATGGACATTTGACCTTGGATATAAATTTGGCACAATATGAAGAGCAAATTTTTTTAATATTTCATTTACTGAATCATTTATTAAATTCCATTGGCATAAGAAAATGTATGTTTAAACTGTACACCAGTGATCATGCACTGAGACTTTAGTGTTTCAAAATTTATTTAAACCTTAAAATGCTTAATTTGTATGTTAGACTTGCCCTCATCAATGAATTTGGAATTCTCCATTGTTATTGCACAGGGTTTAGAATATCAAAATGTTTAACCTTAAACCTTGAATCCTATGCCTTTA
This sequence comes from Ruditapes philippinarum, assembly GCF_026571515.1. Taxonomy (NCBI): domain Eukaryota; kingdom Metazoa; phylum Mollusca; class Bivalvia; order Venerida; family Veneridae; genus Ruditapes; species Ruditapes philippinarum. The sequence continues at coordinate 244,350 of NW_026863024.1, forward strand.
GCATAGAACCAGGCCAGCCTGTAGATCTGTGCTGTCTGATCACGCTCAAACTGTTGGCTGACCCAACTTTTCATTTTCATCTCGATATCTTTAAAATTAATAATGGAAAGTTCCAATAATCGGAGCCTGACAAGTCCATTTAAGAAATTTCGCAGAAATAGTTGTTAACAGTCTAATGTCTGGTCAATCTATAAGGACGTGAAGACCAGCCTGAGGATGTCCAAGCCTAGGCTAGCCTGAGGATGTACAGGCCAAGGCCAGCCAGAGGATGTCAAAGCCAAGGCCAGCCTCAGGATGTACAAGCCTAGGCCAGCCTTAGGATGTCCAAGCCCAGGCTAGCCTGAGGATATGCAGGCCAGCAAGGGGATATCCAAGCCCAGGCTAGCCTAAGGATAAACAGACCAGCCTGGTTCTATATTTGTGACTTAATAAAGTACTTTTTTAAACAAAATAATTATACTATGCAACTACAAAACACTAAAAATTTGCTATTTGATTATCATCAATGCTGTTCAAAAATTTTGAATGGTATGATCAAAACCCTCTAGTTAAAGACCACCTTTAAATCAAGACCAGTTTCTCTTTAATATGTTATATGTACTAATTTTACAGAGATAACTAGTTCACACAGTAATGTCTATAAACCTTTAAATAAAATACAAACATACATGAAATACCAACTGTATGCTTTTCATGTAAATTAAAGTATTTAACTATGACAAAAAAGCCCAAGATGGATGTAATAATACTAAGAGAGGAAAAAAAGGACTAAAATATAAATGTAAAATTCCATTAAAACAAACAATATAAGATGAATCTTTAGACAAAGGTCAACTGAAAAACAGGGGTTAACAATTTTCTCCTTTTCTCAAAAAAAATAAATAAACTGAAGCTTTTACCATGTACCAGTCCTTTGTGACCTGCACCTTCTCAACTCGAAGATTGAAATTCAAAAATTTGAAAAAGCCAAATTTTGAGCTCGAGTAGAATTTCGAAATTTGGGTTTTTGAAAATTTTGAATTTCAATCCTAGAGCTGGCTCAAAATTCAAATCTATCTCCAAATTCGGACTTTTAAAATTAAATTAAATATCTTTAAAGCATACAGAATGTTAATGAAATTAATACATCATATTAACATTAACAACAAACATTCCTTAAGATTTGAAATGCATCAATATTAAAATTCAGGCACAGTTTGTTATTTGGCAAACATTTTCCCTGTAAGTAAAATTGAACACTTGTGTATTAATAAACAATATAAAATAGATATATTGTAGCCATTTAAATAACTATACAAATAATTTTGAGCAGTTAAGACCTTTTATTTTAAAAGAACTCAACTGAGGTCCAAAGGCCAAAAGCATAAAATCTAAAAATATCTTACACAGATCAGCTTGTTAACTTAAAACAGAAAGGTATGCAAAAGATATTTAAGAAATATACTCAGAAATAATTTGAAAATTGTATTTTTGTGCTTTTTTAACCTGATGTGAGTGAAAAGCATAGCAATGCTTCTCAATTTTTAATCATTTTTCACAATAAGATTTGTTACTCAGAAAAAAACGTAGTGAGCATATGACCTGAAATTTTAAGTTATTGACCTAGACCTACATCAAATGGAACATTATCTTCAAAAAATTATTTCCAGTCCCGTCATGTAAAAAAAACCTCAGTGGAGTCCCTTTAATACCAGAAATCTGCATAGGTTTTTTTGTAATTGTATCACATAACATGTATGCCTTTACACTGGTAGCATTTTAGTATCATGTTGTTTATTATTAAAGCTGCACGCCTCCAGATGAGCCAAAATATTTCAAGAAAATCAATATTGAGAGAAATGTATTTAAATTTTAAGAAAGGTAAAAACATTCAAGATCCAAGTTATATTTTAAATGTTATGGCGGTTTAAGACTGATTCTTCAGTATTTTATTACCATATTTCTACTGAGTTACTAACGCAGTCAGGACGGTTTTTGCATTTGTTGATCATTATTTGTGGTAATTTTCGTGGATTGTAAGTGCCGATTGCAATATATAAATTACTATATTTGTTCACCTCACAATATTTTACTTTCAAACACATTTCCAAAATTTCCATAAATTAACATGAATCTGGAGGCGTGCTGCTTTAATAAAAATCAACATAGACCCTACAAAGTTTTAAAACTAAATTGAAAAGATATTTCATACCATTTCCTTTATTCTTTACAGCTGAATCATACAGATATTTCCTAATTTAAGACTGATATTGAAATGGTTTTGTTCTATATCAAACAATAGTTTTATTATATCACTAACAGTTTACCATTAACACATACACACAAATTCTAATCTAAATTAAGACTATGACTGATCAAAAGTTTTGGCTGATTAAAACATGTACATCAATACTGAAGCAGGTTTATCTCAACTCTTGTGATTAATCAATCTAGATCAGTTCAATATCTATCTTCTGTTGAATATCATTATCATCATAAATATATTTCCATCAAATCACAGATTGCACAAAGGGTTTTTTCTCATCACATGATCTATATACAGCATGTGATTGGACAAATGTATCACATGACCAATATACAGCATGTGATTGGATAATGATGTCATATGACACATATGTGAGTGGTTTATTCCAAGGCTCCATGGTTATTTTCTGGGGCTCCTCAGACTTGACTTTGATGCCGAGCTGCCCCCCTGTCTCGACTTCCTGGGTGTGCTCGACTGTATGGGTCTGCAAGTTAAGAAAATTGGTAAATGAAATTATATTCCTTCATATTCCTCCTGTGTAAGCAGCTTATGTCTAATTTGTATTTTTAAAAATTGTTTGAAGAGTATAAAAGCTTATAATATCATTAAATGATAAAACTATTGTTAGTAAAATACTGTTAATGAAATGATTAAACCATTCTTTAGTGTTTAGTACCATTAAACGACCATCGTTACACTTCCCTTACATATGACTGATATCTGTAGAATCTAAATATACATTATGTTCCTTTTTATTTTCAGATGTCTTTTTTGCCCCTATGAATCCTTACATTAAACTAAAACTCTGGGGGACAAAAACTTTGCAGTCAACATTTTTTTATATTCAAATGCTCTTAACTAAAAAGTTGCTTTTGGCCAACAGTTGACTGTGTATACTAGTATATGTTGTAGACTTGACAAAGTCAAGACAGAAAGTTCAGACTTCCCATTCATTTGCATTTCAAAACAATCAAAGAGCTATTTCATAAACAGTAACAAAATCACCTCAAAAGCATGCTTTTATCTGAATTAAAAATGGCTATGGCAGTATAGAATGTCAAGAAAAACCACATAGCTTTCATAATTGCCAACTGTTTAATTTCTTCACTTGGGAAGGATTAAATAATCCTAGCAGGGTTCAAACCCTCAGGAGTGAAGAAACAAGAGGGTCATGATGGCCCTGAAATCGCTCACCTGTATAAAGGCCAGGGGCTTTTATTTGAACAAACATGGTAAACACCCATTAGAAGATAAATATCTAAGCTCTAGCACTTTGGGGTTTTTAAAAAATGATTTTTTAAGTTTTCACTATACACATGTAGGGATAAACAATGACCAATGACACCCCCCCCCCCCCCATGACGGGACCAAGGGCTTTTATTTGAACAAACTTGGTAGACACTCATTAGAAGATATTTCATGCTTAGTATCTTACCTCTAGCTCTTAGGGTTTCTTTAGGTTTTTTAAAAAAAGGTTTCTTAAGGTTTTACTATACATATATAAGGAAAATCAATGACCCCGGGGTGGGGCCAATTTTAACCCCAGGGCCCTTATTTGAACAAACTTGGTAGTCACTCATTAGAAGATGTTTAATGCTTAATATCTTAGCTCTAGCTCTTAGGATTTTTAAAAGAAGATTCTTTAAGTTTTTACTTTATATATAAAGGGAAAAACAATGACCCCCTGGGGCGGGGCCAATTTTGACCCCAAGGTTTTTATTTGAACAAACTTGGTAGACACCTACTAGACAATGTTTCATGCCAAATATTTAAGCTCTAGCTCTTAAGGTTTTTTAAAAGAAGATATTTTAAGTTTTTTCTTTCAGTTGCCATGGCAGCCAGAATTCTGCATGGAATTAAATTCTTTGAACAATTTTTAAAGTTGACTACCAACGGAACATTCCTGTTAAGTTTGGATGAAATTGGCATAGTGGTTTATGATGAGATGTTGTTAAAGGTAAAAGTTGAACGGACGCCGGACAAAAAGCGACCACAAAAGCTCAACATGTCACTTTGTGACAGGTGAGCTAAAAAGGGGCAAAATTAGCAATCAAACTATCAGGACATGGAGGCCACTAAAACTACATGAGAAACAAGAATACAGTAGTTGATGCACTTACAGTGGTTTCTTGTACATAGACATAGCATAAGAGAAAACTCATAATATACCTAACAGTTACCTTATTTTGCATGCTTTTCAAAATCGTACAGAAACCCTCAAAACAAAAACTTTAAGTCATAATGGAGAAGAAACTCCTAATATAAACAACTTATTCATAACCAAAATAAAACAAGACATTAAAAAATTTCCCACTGAAAAAACACCTCACCTGAAGCTATGTATATCTATAAATAAGGGGAAAGACAGAGAAATAAGTAAGCACCTAAGATTGTACTAAGGCTAACTAAAACCAAAACAGAAAACAGGTGATACCACTTTATAAAAGATTTTAAATATTTATTGGTTTTCCTCAAATGACGTCAAATGAAAACCTATAACCAAAGCTAAAACAGGAAAAAAATCCTAGCTTCTAGTCATCAATAATGAAGTTCTAGAATTTACTCAGAGCATAAATAAATACTTCTATGAATAATTAACCAATATTCACATTGAAATCAAAGAAGGCACAAAGTATTGAAATTTTATCTTCTATTTTGTAGTTTATTAGATAAATAGTCACTTAACATGTAAAACAAAAACCTATTTTTAGCAAAATTCTTTTTATTCCTCGTAAAAGAAAAACTTAAAGATATATACATGTATGTGAATTTGAAATTTAGAGATTTGAAATACTGCATGCAAATTCTAGAGTTAAATATTGACAACTCAGTCCATTTTTAACCATTACATCTACAACGCTTAATTACTGATCTAAAATAAAAATTACATCTGCATATAAAATGAAAAGCATGAATATTTACAATAAATTACAACACTTAATGAAAAATTCTAAGCTGAAAAGGGCCATAACTCCAACATATTGCCCCTTGTCTAAGAACTGCAACTTTTAAATTGTTTGAGTAATGGGCTACATTAAAGTTTTTGATGATGTCAACAACTATCTCAAAGCGTTGATAACAGCTTGACTTTTTAATGAAAATAGACAAGCTTAAAAAAACAAACTTTAACCACTCACTTATCTTTCTTATTCAAAGCAAAGTGCTCCAAGTTAAACCATTTTTAACAAGTATTGCCACATGACATTGTCTTGTTGAAATGACCTTTTAAACTAATAAATTCCTTTCCTTTGAAAATACCTCAAAAACTGGATAAACTTCATAAATAATATCAAAAATATTTACTGTTTTGAAAAAACTTCCATTCATTATGCAACAATATCAGCACAAAAAATCTTTTACCCTTACTTGTAACTGGTTGAATTTTTGGTAAAACAAGATTTGCCATGCTTTGAATTTGGAACGGTCCATTTTAAGTCAAAGGGACTTAATTAAAATACAAAAATTAATTTCTTTGTAAGCAATCAAATTTTGAAAATATTTTACAGTTTGTAGAAAAGGTCATTTACTATCAAGACAAATATCCATACACAAAAGAAAAAAAAAGACAATAAAACATCAGAAAGCTGAACAACAGAATAAACTAAAGAAAGCAAGAAGAGCCCTTACCCTGCTTACTATCATCATGCTCTGATGGATTGGAACCCATGGGTGGGGGACTTCTAAGATGAGGAGGTGGGGGACGGGGAAATGGGGGCCTTGGTCCCCGGGGCGGAGGATATCTATCAAATGATGGTGGTGACCTTCTGTCTGGCGGAAATGGTGGTCTGATGGCATATGGAGGGGGTGACATGGCATCTAATGGAGGGGGTGGGGGTCGCGGCCCCATTGGTCCTGGAGGAAGTCTGCGGTCTGGATGGGGTGGCAATCTTTCTGGTCCAATAGGAGAAGCTCTGTAATCATCATCTCTGGAAACAAAAACTCAACAAATTAACATTTTGTGTTTTAAAAAGTTTAAGTAAATGTATTCAAAGAAATTGATTTGTTATGCAATGTCTCAATTTTCTTTTTTTTCGAAAGTTCAGGTAAAGATAACCTAAGTAAAAATTTTAATTTATATGATTTTTATATATCTAACATACATTCACACAGTGCTTTAAAGTTCATATATCATCATAACAGTCATAACTTTATAGCATATAACTTTTTTTCATTTTCTATACTTAAAAAAGTATCAAATATTGGAAATGACAGAACTTCAAACAAAATAAATAAATAAATAAATAAAATTCATTCAAAATTATATGTTATAACTCTTTTTATATGTAGTGGTGACTTGTTATTATGAATGGTTTTAATTCAATATACTCTTTTATAAGCTATACTGAATACATAGTTTGAGTAAATAAATACATAGATACATAACGACCAATCCTGTTAACTAAATTGTTACATTTTAATTCTATATACCGAGGCCTTTTTAAACTTTACATGACTATATTCCCTTGAAAACCATTACTATATGTACGTGTATATCCAGCGACCACCATTCAACATAAGCTGTCCAGCTAGATATTTAAACATATATCATAACATATTTTCATGCTTTTTATTTCAATTTGTTGGTTTTATCTGGTTTTATTTATGCCAGTTTAACACATTGCTTTCCAGGATAATTAACCAGTAATTTGCAATTTTTTCCGCAAGTGACTGACAACTGATTTCAAATGATTTCTGAATCACCGGTGCAAGACATCCGCGCAGTCTGATCAGGATCCATGCTGTTCGCTATCAGTTTATTTACTCATTTATATGTCTATTTATAGTAACATACGTCATTATTCGGTTTACACATTTTTAGTACTTCAGTAATCATTTTTCTTTGAAATGTATCCTGATGAAGGTCTTGAAAGACCGAAACCGGTAGATCCTAGAATAAACCAGTTATAAACCATCCTGATGTTTGATGTGTATTCTCTCCTTCCTTTGATTTACTAGTTTATTTACTTGTTATAGGGTCTGTAAGGGAACAGCATGGATCCTGATCAGACTGCGCGGATGCGCAGGCTGGTCTGGATCCATGCAGGTCCCAAACCCATTCTGTTGGTGTTGTCGTGACACGGCTCAAATGTTCTCCCTGGGGAGCTAAGTGAGCGGACACATATTTTCATGCTTCTTGACACTGGTGTTATCAGCAAATAAAAGCATTTTTTTAGCACCTACACAAGTCTTGTTAATTTCTTTGATTATTTTATTTATTAATTCCAGCACATTTTCATAGCATAATTAATTCTATAATGGCAACTTTTTAAACTTTTATAGTAGAGCATGACCTTAATTAACCCTCTGTATAAGAGGCAATCACCTGTGAAGACCCAATGATATATATACTGTAAGGTCAGCTTCCTCATTTAAAAGATTTCAAAGCTTCTGGAGAGACAGCCTAACCATTTCAGATTAAATGGTTCAACACATTTTACAGACTGTTTTTTTTTTCCTACAGTTAAACCATTGCAAAAAGACATCACCTGTCCAATATTTATACCTCAATGTTTTTTTGACAAGTCTAATTTGTTGGAAAATTTGAAGAAATCAAACCAACAGTAGTGAGGGAAAAGTTGTCAGTCAATCACCTTTACCACTTCGCTAAACATGCTCTCTTACCTACTTATCAATATGTTACTTTCAAAGAGCACATTGCCACAAATTAACTATCTGAATACAGATCTATATTTAGATGACATTCTGTGTAATACATACATAATGTTTACATATAGATAAGATTTGGTGAATCTCTTATACTAGCCGACACCTCTCTATATACATGTATATAATAACCTGCTGGTACCTCTTTAATTGACATTAATTTCATCATTATCTTTCCTTATTACTTAAAATAAGAGGAAAATGGAGAAGTACAGCACATCAACATGTTCCTAACTACATGTATTTATATACAAATAAAAATGGAAAAATAATTGTTTTAATAAAACAAATTTTTTGAAGAAACCCCGAAAGTTAGGGAAAAACATTGATTAACTTACATCATTATCATCAAAATATAGTTATAGTTCTTGATGTATGAATTTTTCAGTTGCAAAATGATTTGATGACGTAAAAGACTTCACAATTTAACGAGGGGCCAAAAAAAAAAAGAACACCATGAATAAGCAAATTGTAGACAAGTCTAAAAATATAACTCTTGTATCAAATTTAATTATGATGAATATTCATATGTTGCATGTAAAGCATATTTATTAATAGATGACTCTTAAAGACAATTTTGTACCTTTATTTTTAAAATTTGAAAATTCTAGATAAGTTCAGTATGTAGAAAATTTTTTTGTTAAAGAAGGGTATCAAACGTGGGGACTTTTTGCGCACTCGAAAACACATGAATTATCAGTGCAGTAAACAAAATCAGGGGTAACAGCAGTAATATTAGTGAGTTAGTATAGCAAACCTAAGCCGTGGGGTTACATGTCCATGCACTGACCCTCGTGATCCTGGTCTCTCTGGGGGCGGGGGTGGTGGTGGACCATTCAGCATACCTACAAATATATAGGTAAATCTTAAAGATTAATTTTTCACAGTTTTTGCATCATTTATTTATATTCTTCACAAATATAAATGTAGCTAAAAGCTTTAACTGACATGTAATGTAGAAAAGAATTCACTCATATATTATTATCTGAACAAGATAAACAATTGCTCCTATTGTCATATCAAACATACCTAAGCTATCCCTAATATTTTAAGTATGAATGACATATCCCGACATATGAAAAGTAGTCACTTAAATTCTGATACATGTATAGAACAATAGAGAAAAACAGAATCCCTAAAGAAAGTCCAACACAACAAAATTGAAAATGTTGCAGGCTCGGTTTGATTGAGCCTGTTCATGGACGGTACTGGAAAGTGCAAGTTACCGTCCACGCCCCCTAGCACCGGCTTAAGCAGAATTCAACATTTAACACGAAAATGGTGAAATTTTGAATTTAGAAACATCCGCAGATGTGTTCATACGGCGGTTATCATGGAACCTTCAATGTGACACAGTAGTGCCATTCCATGAAAAGCGGCGTATGGTCCCCAAGTAAAAGAATGCTTTTGCCCTAAACGAGAAAACAATGGGCGGAACTAAATAAAATGGAATTTTGAAAGGGGATCTGAAAAACTCAGATACATGTCTTTACAAGCATACTCTGACCTTGACCTCTAACACAAAAGAGATTTATTCTAGCCATTACATTTTATCTATAAATATTGAATCTAGATGTTAAAAGGAAAGTTTTAATTTTCCTTTTCTTTTCTTTGTGGTCTTAGACTACTGACCAGGTGGTGGCATTGCTCTGTGTGTAATTGGACGTATCAAACCAGGTGGCGGGCCCTGCATTAATTTTCTTTCAAGGTCTGTTAATCTGAAAATAAACAAATACAGACAAGTCTTAATCAGCAAATCCAACAAACACGAAAAACATTATTGTGAACATTTCGAAATTCAAATTTTATTTAAGAGGAGCGAAGCTTGATTTCTATTTTCATTTCATCTGCTGAAATTTAAAATCTAGCATTGGTCATGACTAAGTTTCCACATAAGATAGCCCATTACTCATAGGTCAAACCAATCCTCATAAGATAGACAATTTCTCAATAAACAGGGCATTCCTCAGAAAAAAGACCATTCTTTATAGGGCATTACATTCCTCCACAAGCAATGGTTTCTAATTATGAAATACAGATAACCGAATGCAGAATTACCAACTTTGATGCAAAATTCAATGTTAGAATAGTGCTAATGCAATTTTTCCACGTGCATTAACATCTGCAGAAGCCCTCAGATTTATAAAATCACTTGCACTGCTAGCTCAGGATTTAAATGCATCCTTGTGCTTTAAAATTTGCAGACATTAAAAGGAACGGTAATAAAGATGTTACTGAAATGTCTTACTTTTGTCGCAGCATTCCACACTCGTGTCTTGACTCCTTCAACTCCCTTTCTGCTGCCCTTGTTGCCAACTACATAAAAGAAAAAATATCATTACAAGTACTTGCATACATTAGTAAAACAACAAAACATAAATGAACTCCAATATGAAGACAAAGACATGTCATTTACTTTAAGATAAATAAACTACACATAATTATCGCAGCATAGCATGAATGTAACTGCCAAAATATAAAATGATACAACATTAAGAAGGAAAAAAAAGTCAATTTCAACATCATGTTGTTTCATCCAATCATTTGAAATCATCTCCAAATGTAATTAGAGCTAATATTCTAAAAGAAAACCAAAGTTATGTCTATAACTATAAGTTATGCCCGTATGATAGTTAGTTCCTTAAACTGAATCAATCAAACCAAGTCTGATATTTTCTATGCCTTCAGAAAATAGAGGACTTCTTATAACATACTTTTGTTTTAAAGTGTTCAACTTACCCAGTTTTCATGAGCTTTCTTCTCATTGGCTGCAATCTACAATGAGCAATAAAACATATTAATAATACGAAAATATATTGTCATATACAAATGCATTTATACAGTAAAACCTGTATTACAGACCACGTCCACATAAAGATCTCCCTGTTTATAAAGGCAATTATTCAACAACTCTTAATTGATAAAAAAAACAACAGAGTAACCATCAAACAAAGACCACTTGTTTTTTAAGGTAATATTTGGTCTCTCAGTGGCCTTTGTTTACAGGTTTGTCTGTTGCATATCAATATTTTTTTTAAATTTGAAATCAATAAGGTATGCACTGCATCACTCAAGATTTTTCAAAGGCCAAATTTTATCCTTTGTTATACAAATTAATTAATTTCTTTATTTTAATTCATTAAAAGTTCTGTTACACTATGCATAGACAATCTAGAAACTGGAAACACACAAAATAGGAAAATCAAGCAGACTATCAAATGACAAATTATTAACATATTTAGGTTTACATTTTACCTGTGACCTGAAGTCTCTTTCTGCCTTGGAAATTTCTGTCTTGAGATCGTCTATTTGTTGCCTATAAAAAACATATAGAACTCTATTGAAACAATTGTTGCACTATAACAAAGGGGGAAAAACAAACTAAAAATAAGCTGATTTTAAAAACCCAACTGTAACTTTTAAAGACATAAAATTCAAATTTCTTATTATACTCATAGTATAAATTTACATGCAAAATATTGTTCTTGTTTTACCTATAGGTTTCATTTTCTTTTGCAAGTTCTTGAGTAATGCTGTCTGATGACTGAAGTTTGGATATATTTTGGTTCTTTAGCACCTCTTGTTCACCTAGTTGCCTGGAAACAGAATTATTAAATAAATTTACAATTTCTCACCAAAAATGATATGGTTGCTGACAAACATTGCTACATCAAGATCATGTAAATCAATCCATGTAATTGTTGACAAAAAAAAGTTTAATGTACATAAGCAATTTGTGGAATGCTTTTTTCTAAAAATACAAAATATTACAGTATATAATATTGTTTTTGAGATCATAACTTAAGATCATAGGTGCCTTTCAGAATATTCTTTTAAATTTTCCTAAAATAATAAAAATTTCAAATGATTGGCATGTGAAAGGAAAAAACAATGATTTTTTTCCCATAAAATATAAATATTCATTAACCTGGTTAACTCCGCCTCTTTTTCCTTAAAATATTTAGATAACACCTCTAATTTAGTTTGAGCCTCCTGACACTGTCGCTCCGCCTTCATCTTATCTGTCTGATTACTCTCAAACTTACGCTTAAGTAACTGAACCTGGTCTGAAATAATACAAGTTATCATTTCATGCATAAATTCAGTAAAACATGTCTCACATCTCACTTTTTTAAACAATAAATGTAGTTAACAAAGCTTTCATCATTCATTTTTGATCTTCAAATTGTACATTCAATTATATGTCAGTTTATCCTAATGTACAGAATATATAACATGCAATAGGAATAGATTCAATCTATCTCTGAGTATATTTCTTAACTACTTTTAGCATTTATTTCTATTTTAAATGCCCAAGCTGATCTATGTATGAAATTAAAATTTTAAGTTTTAGACTTTTGGACCTCAGTGGAGTTCCTTCAAAATGCTAAAGCAGTAAAGTTGACAGTATGAAGTTTGGTCCTACTGCAAAAGTAGATAAGGTGACCTTGCTTTATACTAGTAGCATTGTCAAATTATCATCATTCCTAGTGTTTAAAGGTGTAATGTTCACAATAAATTATCACAATGATGATGTTACCTTCTAACTCTTTTCGGGACTCAACTTCTATGAGAAGTTTATTTTGTATAACATCTCTCTCCTCCTCTACAGAACGTAATGATGCATTTACCTGCAAACATAAAATGGTATTAATAATCCTTATTATAACCCTCACTATTTCTGTCACATTATTTTCCCATAAGCCAATAGGAGTAATTCTTACTGTTAATTTGAGAGTACTAAAATTTTTAAACTAGAACTGTGTCCAAAGGACACGGATGCCCCCACTGACAACATATATATGGTATATGGTGAAAAAATCAACAAAGGGCCATAATTCTGTTAAATTTGGTCGCAGCAAAAATTCCTTTCTTTACTAACATCTACACATTAAGGTTGTTCATCCCTGGAAGTTTAAGCAAAATCTGCCATCCGGTTTAAAAGGAGTTGCCTTCACAAAATTTCTACATAGTATATAGTGAAAAAATCAACAAAGGGCCATAATTCTCTTAAATTTGGTCGCAGCGAAATTTCCTTCCTTTACTTCCATCTACACGTTAAGTTTGTTCATCCCTGGAAGTTTAAGCAAAATCTGCCGTCCGGTTTAAGAGGAGTTGCGTTCACATGATTTCGGGATGTACTGACCGACGGAAGGACGGACCGATGGACGGACATGTGCAACGCTATATGATCCCCACTTTGTGGGAGCATAAAAATCTAAAGTTACAGAAGGTAAATAACACAAGGGTACAATATCCATTGTTAATGCTTGTCTGTTAAAACAACCATTTTGACAAAAATTCTAAGTTAAAAAGGTGCATAACCGAAATATATAGCTTTTAGAATTAAGTTCCTTGCCTTATTATGCCCCTTGTCTAACAACTTCACCTTGTCAAGATAAGAAAGTATTCCAAGTTTCATGTTAAAATTTTGAAAAAAGTTTACATAATGGGCTACATTAAAGTTTTTGCATGAAAACAACGATAACAATGACAATGACACAGCCATCATAATAACACAAATTTCCTTCGGAACAGACAAGCTAAAAATTAAAGTCCATGTTAGTGTTATGGACCTCCATCAGATGAGTTTCACTTGAAATTCTAAATACACATGAAATAAACAATGGAAAAGTTTTGTGGTAGTTAAAGCATATCCTCAATCACAAACTTTCTAAATTTACAGAGGTATACAAAAGCTATGTATAATTCATTCAGTAAGTCTTATTTGTTTTGGACACTATAATGCCCAGGGTACATTGCATGAGTGCAGTTTGAATGAATGTCTTCAGTGTAAATGACATATGAAGTTACTTATAAAACTTTAACCTTAAAGTGTTACTCCAATGGCTATGCTAATAAAATTGCCAAGCAAATCTTTTAATAGTCAAGCAAGAAACTGAAGTAACAGTAACTTATGACTTATTCTAACAGGACCTGAATTTTTCCCTATTGAACATAGAAGCACCTAAAGTGTGTATTATTATGCAATAAAATCACTGTTTACATTCTATATTTAGTCATGAGACTTAACAATTAAACATGTAACATAACCACTAAAAATGTGGCACGCTGAAAATAAGTACTGAAACCAATCAGGTGAACTTAACTTAACATCAGCTAATAATGGCAGCAATGATTTGTAGATGTCCTGTTTGAATCGAAATAATATATTCAAATCGGCTTTGCCCTCGTGATATAATTCCTCGCATTCAAACTCCAAACAGTGATTTTATTTAGCAATAAAATCACGGTATGGGATATATTATTTCTTAAATTACCAATGAGTATTCTCTTTCAATATAAAGACATAGTTAATATATTATTACCCTGGATACGTCCATCATCTGTTTAAGCTTTTCACCGAGATCAGGAGCATCCTCTGAAATATTACATAACATATGATTATGAGATAATGTGAAAATCTTAATCTTAGCTTTAAAATCATCTTGTCAAACTTAAAAAAAAACTCTCAGCATTATTATCATCTTCATACAGTGCATGTATTGTGATACAATTTTACTCTGAAAAAACAAAACAAAACTTAACATAACTCTATAACATTTCATATTCAATTATCAATATCATTGTCATTTTCTTGAGTAAATGCTCAAATAATATACTAATATATCAGAGAAAAATGAATGAAGCAAAACAAGCCATATACCTGCATCCTCTTTCATCTCTTCTTCACCCTGGAATGCTTTAACTTGTAGGAAACAATCTCTTAGCACCTGCCATCATAAATATACATATTACAATATACAGTTGCGTTCAGCTAAAGTCGCTTGATACAAATAAGATATAGAGAGAAAATGATCGGGGAGATTGAAGAGCGGGGAGAAATGATGAGGGGTCGCATAAGACAAAAATCGCTTAATACGCGTGGTTGCACGGGCAAGTTAGACTGTATAATATTCTATAAGCATAAAAATGCCTGGTCATTCCACCAAAAAGATTTGTTAATGCACTTGTTACTCATATAAAGTATCAAAATTGTATATTACTTCAACTGATTATGAGTGTAATATGACCGATTATGAGTTAGGAGCCCAGGGCCCAAAACTCAAAATCATAATCGGCCTGCTGAACACAAGTACATGTACAAACTGTAACACTGACATCACAAATTAACAGGCCAATAAACATCAGGTGTGATGCAGTAACCAATTTTTATCATGAATGCTGAGGTGTATTTCATAACAATTTTGACTGACTGACAAAGTCTTTCAAGCTATAACAGACTGATAACCTGATTTCTTCCCTTAAGATCCTTTAAATCTTACTATAAAAATATAAACAATATCATCATTTTTCCATTAAAAAATTGCCTCTTCTATATCCAACCAATGGTTTAATTGGTCAGTAAATTTTAAGAATAACCAATGGTTTAATTGGTCAGTAAATTTTAAGAATAAGTAAGAATATTGTTACAAAAGACCCTTTAAAAGTAAAAGTTTTCAAGATGCTTTTAAAAGATAATAAAAGCTCCATGAATAAGCATAGAAAGAATGTTAAACTTGTTGACATAATAAACCAGAAATAATAAACAACCATAGTCAGTTTTCATGCTAAACTTCAACAAAAATTCATTATGAAAAAGTAAACTTAGTTTTATCATGCCTACGGAACAAAAAGTTAGCCTTTCCACAAAACCAACTGATTATAAGTTTTAAAGAAACTCTTCAGTTTATTTGTTAAGATGGTAGACACAATAATCACATGTCCAGTCCAACAGTTCAAAGTTAGGCCAGTCAGCATATTCATTTTTGTAGGCTACATTTTGACCATACCCCATATTGTTAGCCATTTTAATATTAATTAGTTTCTTTTTCTGGTTTTAATGCAGATGTAGTCACATTATATCTCAGTAGTCAATCCACCTAACAGGCGTTTCCAGGATAACTAACCAGTAATTAACAATTTCTCCACAAGTGACAGACAACTTATCTCCACAACACTTTTGAATCAGCATTGAGAGACAAATGAACATTAAACTGAACGTTTAAGATCAATTAAGCTCAAGCTGAGTATGATAGCATACTTTCAAAATTAAAATCCCCTAAACTACTAATGGACTATTCCAAAATCAAACTAGGGAAACTCCAATGCACATATTTGGCACGGTACAAGCTAAAAATCTTTTGATTTTATCAAATAAATGAATTGAAGAAAAAAAATAGTCAAGCATTCCTTAGCAGTGTAAAAGTTAAATTTTTCCTCCATAAATGTTAAAACTTGAAAATTGAGATAACCACAAAAAAGCAGAACATCAAAATTACCTCATTGCTTGTTGTGCACTGTTTGAATGAAATATCAACTTTTTCATAACATTTCTAAACTAGAACTGCCACTATCATGGCATGAATACCCCCGCATACCACTTTGTCAGAATCAACAGTGGCCATTTAGAGCTCAAGGACAACCTCCCTGCCAAATCTGAGGTTACTAAGCCAGTGCATTGCTAAGTTATGTATTCTACATGCTTCAAATGTGAAAATGTCAAAATCAATACATTGCGGACAGGACATACTTTAGCAATTGAGAAAAAAAGCTTTTTTTTATCAAGGTCCCTGTGACCTTGACCTTTGACCCAGTGACCTCAAAATCAATAGGGGTCACCTTATAGTCATGACAAACATCCATGCCAAATATGAAGACTGTCGGTCAAAGGAATCTATTGGGCAGACAAACTTTTTGAAGTCAAAGTCCCCGTGACCTTGACCTTTGACCTGGTGACCTCAAAATAAATAGGGGTCATCTACTAATCATGACTAACCTCAATGCCAAATATGAAGACTGTGGGTCAAAGGAATCTTAAGTTACTGGGCGGACAAGCTTTTTGAAGTCAAGGCCCCTGTGACCTTGACCTTTGACCTAGTGACCTCAAAATCAATAGGGGTCATCTACTAATCATGACTAACCTCCATGCCAAATATGAAGACTAAGGGTCAAAGGAATCTTAAGTTATTGGGCAGACAAGCTTTTTGAAGTCAAGGCCCCTGTGACATTGACCTTTGACCTAGTAATCTCAAAATCAATAGGGGTCATCTACTAATCATGACTAACCTCCATGCCAAATATGAAGACTGTGGGTCAAAGGAATCTTAAGTTATTGGGTGGACAAGCTTTTAGAAGTCAAGGCCCCTGTGACCTTGACCTTTGACCTAGTGACCTCAAAATCAATAGGGGTAAACTACTAATCATGACTAACCTCCATGCCAAATATGAAGACTAAGGGTCAAAGGAATCTTAAGTTATTGGGCAGACAAGAAACAAGAGGGCCATGATGGCCCTGAGGTCGCTCACCTGTATATAGGCCCCCCAACCCCCCCCCCCCCCCAACATTGCAGGGTCAATTTAACCCAAGGGCTTTTATTTGCACAAACTTCGTAGACACCCATAAGAAGATGTTTCATGCTAAACATCTAAGCTCTAGCTCATTGGGCTTTTTAAAAGAAGATTTTTTAAAAGTTTTTACACATATAGTTAAAAACAATGACACCCCTGGGGCCGGGCCAGTTTTGACCCCAGGGCTTTTATTTGAACAAACTTTGTAGACACTTACTAGAAGATTTTCATGCTTAATATCTAAACTCTAGCTATTTGGGTTTTTTCAAAGAAGATTTTAAGTTTTTGCTATACACATATAAAGAAAATCAATGATCCCTGGGGCGGGGCCAATTTTGACCCTAGGTCTTTTATTTGAACAAACTTTGTAGACACTCACTAAAAGATGTTTCATGCTTAATATCTTAACTCTAGCTCTTTGGGTTTTTTCAAAGAAGATTTTTTAAGTTTTTGCTATACACATATAAGGAAAATCAATGACCCCCGGGGCGGTGCCAATTTTGACCCCAGGGCTTTTATTTGAACAAACTTGGTAGACACCTATTAGAACATGTTTGATGCTAAATATCTTAGCCATAGCTCTTTGAGTTCTTTAAAAGAAGATTTTTTAAGTTTTTACTATATGCATATAGGGAAAATCAATGACCCCCCGGGGCGGGGCCAATTTTGACCCCAGGGCTTTTATTTGAACAAACTTGGTAGACACCCATTAGAACATGTTTCATGCTAAATATCTTAGCTCTAGCTCTTTGGGTTCTTTAAAAGAAGATTTTTAAAGTTTTTACTATATGCATATAGGGAAAATCAATGACCCCCTGGGGCGGGGCCAATTTTGACCCCAGGGCTTTTATTTGAACAAACTTGGTAGACACCTATTAGAACATGTTTGATGCTCAATATCTTAGCCATAGCTCTTTGAGTTCTTTAAAAGAAGATTTTTTAAGTTTTTACTATATGCATATAGGGAAAATCAATGACCCCGGGGCGGGGCCAATTTTGACCCCAGGGCTTTTATTTGAACAAACTTGGTAGACACCCATTAGAACATGTTTCATGCTAAATATCTTAGCTCTAGCTCTTTGGGTTCTTTAAAAGAAGATTTTTAAAGTTTTTACTATATGCATATAGGGAAAATTAATGACCCCCCGGGGCGGGGCCAATTTTGACCCAAGGGCTTTTATTTGAAGAAACTTGGTAGACAGTCACTAGAAGATGTTTCATGCCAAATATCTAAGCTCTAGCTCTTATGGTTTTTTAAAAGAAGATATTTAAAGTTTTTTCTTTCGGTTGCCATGGCAACCAGAGTTCTGCATGGAATTAAATTCTTTGAACAATTTTTAAAGGTGACCACCAAAGGAACATTCCTGTGAAGTTTGGATGAAATTGGCTTAGTGGTTTATGAGGAGATGTCATTTAAAGTAAAAGTTTACGGACGGACGACGGACGGACGACGGACGGACGCCGGACGAAAAGCGATCACAAAAGCTCACCCTGTCACTTTGTGACAGGTGAGCTAAAAACCGACGGACAGCTGGACGGACGGACGGCCGGACGGACAGACAAGCTGATTCCAGTATACCCCCCTTACAACTTTGTTGTGCGGGGGTATAATAATATTGGCATTTACACATATATGTTCATGAATACATGCACTTTAATATTATGAACCCTTTAAATGCTTTCAGCTTATATGAAAGGCCTATGCCAGTAATATGAAACCAGGCTATACCTAAGATATGTGAAGTCTAATTAAACTCTGTCCTATTGGCTGCTAGATTTTACATCTTCATATAAAGAAATCCCAAAGAGTTACAATGGATTGTTCCAAATTCAAACTAGGGCGAGTTCATTATACACAGGAAAGTTTAAACAGTTAAACAAACAAGAGCTGTCGGTAGGACAGCAACGCTCGACTATTCTTAGTGCTTGATAGTAAAAAAAATGCTTGATACTCCTCCTGTTTACAGGTTGGGGTCATGATGGTGAACAAGTGTGCAAAGTTTCAAAGCCATATGTCAATGGACTTTGAAAATATTTGAACTATTACAAAAACTTTAACGTAAATTCTAAGTCAAAAAAGGGGCATAATTCTGTCAAAATGCTTGATAGAGTTACCTCCTCCTGTTTACAGGTTGGGGTCATGATGTTGAACAAGTGTGCAAAGTTTCAAAGCCATATGTCAATGGACTTTGAAAATATTTGAACTATTACAAAAACTTTAACGTAAATTCTAAGTCGATTAAGGGGCATAATTCTGTCAAAATGCTTGATAGAGTTTCCTCCTCTTGTCTACAGGTTGGGGTAATGATGGTGAACAAGTGTGCAAAGTTTCAAAGCCATATGTCAATGGACTTTGAAAATATTTGAACTATTACAAAAACTTTAACGTAAATTCTAAGTCGAAAAAGGGGCATAATTCTGTCAAAATGCTTGATAGAGTTACCTCCTCCTGTCTACAGGTTGGGGTCATGATGGTGAACAAGTGTGCAAAGTTTCAAAGCCATATGTCTATGGACTTTGAAAATATTTGAACTATTACAAAAACTTTAACATAAGTGGTTACGCCGACGCCGACGCTCGGGTGACTGCAATAGCTCTACTTATTCTTATCGAATAGTCGAGCTAAAAACAATAAGTATCTTTCTAAAATGGCATGCCTATGCTCCAGTATCTTTTTATTTGTACTCATAAAGCACATGCTATTCAGTGTGAAGCATGTCACAATCACGTTGGTGTTAATTCACACAAAATGCAAATGAACATTTAAATGCTTACCTCTAATTCATTTTCTTTAAATGCTAAATCTTCTTGCATTCTCTTAGCATCTGAAGAAAACTGTTCCACTTGCTCAGTGAGATCTGTAACTCTGTAAAAATTGTAAGACAGAGATGAGTTTAATGTAAGTGTTAATGACATCATAATGTCAGAAAATGATAATGATATCATAATGCCAGAAAATGACAAAGGAAAATGGCAAAATTATTGTATGATATACTATTTTTGGAAGGCTATACTGTTTATAATTACAGAGGCCAAAGAACGAAAATATCCATGCATTCTGTCTCAATTGATGCTATTTTAGCAAACCAGAACAAAAATATGCATAAAGTAATCAATTTCTTGAATGCAATTTTATGGAAATTCAATAAAATAACAAATTTGTGAGCTTGTTATAATTCAGGGCTCAAGCTAGGTTCAAAATTTAGGGAGAAGTCACTTCTCCCTCCAGCTGCTTTAGGGAGAAGTGGGGAGACTTTAGGGAGAAGTGAGGAGATTCATTTATCGATGTTTGTTGTATGTTATTGCAATTATGTTGACTCACTGTACATATCTTATTCAATGAATTGGATTTGTGTTACAACAGAATATTCAATTTTAATTTAAAAGTAGTTTGAAACAAGTAATAAGAATGAGTATCATGTAATGCAACCATTGCATTTAATGAAGATAAAAAAGCCATAGTTGACTCCTATCATGGATCATATCATGGGTGGATTAACAGTTATTCCCTTCTGATTTACTATTAAAAAGCTTGCGCAGGACATTATATTCATATTCACTTATGTTGTTAAGAAAATGAAAGTAGATAGCGCCGGACATTATATTCATATTCACTTATGTTGTTAAGAAAATGAAAGTAGATACGATCTTTAATTTAACTTCATTTGTAATAAATACAGTGTAATATGCCGTCAATTTTATCAAATTTAACTCGTCGACAAAAAAGGTTATCATAACTTTCATTTAAAATTACCGTTACAGTTATATGTCGAGCAGTCCTCTTAATTCTTACAATCATTCGATAGTGAAAATTTAATTGACGTTTGATCCGTCCATCATAAATAATTGTTACGGGTAGTTGTATGTTAGCGATTTAATGATTGGTTTAATAATGTCGCCTCGATTAAAACGTGAATTACGATTGGTTTCTCGCACGTATCGGTAATCTCGCCGTGGGCGGAGTCTAATTGTTCCTTGAGTGTCTGTTAATTAGACTTTTATGACATGTTGGTAAACAAACAGATTAATGACATTTCGCGTTGATTGAGATGCATGACAGTCCCTTTTTCCGGCGGCGAGGGTAAACAAAGCAAACACACACAACATGTTATTGTTATTGTTGGTAATTTTCAATAATGGATCAATAAAATCGGGCGACTTCATCTTCGCTTTCATGTAGGATGTCGGCGAAGTCAGACGGAATTCGGCGACTATTTCGCCTGAATCGCCCACTAGCTCGAGCCCTGTAATTGTTTTAAATAAATGCAAATCCTGCCTATCAAGATTATAAACTGTCTGCAGCAGTTCGGTCAGTAGCAAGTAATGATATATTTTCATGTGAGGGTTTTAGCCAAATTCTAGAATCAAGAGGCTTTACTAAATGACTTTACTTGGACCTTTTTCCCACTGAATATGGTTGTTTGAGTCCAAACAAAATTGTCAATGAATAATATTTCAAAATTCTAAAAAATCACAATTAATTTGATCAACCTTAACCCTGCTGGAACAAGTGATAAGCCTTTGTTACCAGTAAAGAGCCAGGCCAGCCTGACCATCCATGCAGTCTGACCAGGCTCGACACTTTTGGCAAAATTTAAGTCTTCATCCTGATACCCCCAAAATTGATAATGGACAGTTCCAAAACTAGAAGCTGGGCAAGTCCATTTTGAGATATTCAGCAGGTTAAGGATTAGCAAGGTTTCCAACATTTTTTTTAATCCACTTGATTAAAATTTACAGTCTTTAGATTATGTACTTACTTTTCTGACCAATCGCCAGCCTGTGTATTAAGCTGTTGTTTGCTAGTTTCTAGTTGTTGTATTTGTTCTGACAAGGACTGTACTTGTTGTAGACTGAGTCTCAATTCTTCTTCCCTTTCTGAATAATTGTGACTGATCTGCAAATATTATTCCAACATATGAATATTCTGATGCAATTCAAACTTAAAACTCAAAACCAGTCTATGTTCTCAGCAGCTCATTGGTAGTTCTTGTGGAAATGAATTTGAAATTTACCAATAGTGAAAAAAACTTCTTTTGGCTCTTGAATGAAATCTCACACTTAATATTTTGATATTTTGGTTGTATTTAGATATTTTTTTTAATTTTTCTTACTCCAATGAAAATAAATTTTGCAGCATTTGAGAATATAGATAATATAAATGAAATGATTATGTAAACGAACCTGTAGAATTAACATGAGCTGTCAGTAGGTCAGTATGCTTGACTCTTCTCAGTGCTTGATTATTAAAAGTCATTATGGGTCTTAGACAGCTATCTCCTATTGTAATTACTCTCTTGAAAAAGTGTATGAAGTTTCAACCAATTCCCTTCAGAACCTTTTGAGATACCAACTTGCATGCAATAACTAAACCTAAGTGTGATGCAGAAACTGCGCAAGTACAATAGCTCTCCCAGTTCTTCGAAAAGTCAAGCTAAAATTCATTTACCTTTTGTAAAGCCAATTCAGCATCTTCTGCTCTCTTGGTCTGGGATTGTATCTCGGTCAGGTACGACTGCAACTCTGAGTCCTTGTATATGACAACCTGTGACTTCTCTGTAACCTCTTGTTTATACTCGTCTAACTCTATCTGTACCTCTGCCAACTGCTTCTTTAACGACTCATTATGTAGCTGCAAAATAAAGATCCTGTGTACTTGATAACTAAATACCTATGACTTCTGGTAACTCTTTAGTAATTGGAAAAAAAATAGCATTTGTAATTTTGCTTAAAATTACACTCCTTCCTCAATTTTGCCTAATTGGAATTTCAAAACTGGAAAATGTTTCATTACTCATCTATGGAATTAAATAATGCAGATTTGTGAAAAATCTAACTGAAATCCAAACAGATCAATGCAGATTATTCAACCATGTCTAATTTATGCAAAAAAAGCTTTAAATTTACATCTACAAATCTTCTGTTGAAAATAGGAGTGTCCCTGTTAGCAAAATTTCTAACTATTTAACTGACCAAACTAAAAGTACTCTTACATTTTAAACATTAACTTTGTTTCTTTATGACAAGATATAAGGAAAATTGAGAATTTATGCTTCTTTTGTTAAGGTTAACTATCATAAAAGCTTGAAGCTTATTTGAACTAACCAGTGTTGGCATTAGGTTATAAATCATTTTATTGAACTCAGTCTCGAATCTAAGGATTTTCATTGGGCAGTTCTTATTCTTTGCTAGTTTCTGACCAATCAAATACCCGAGATCTAAGTTTGAACTGAGAAAATTTCTTTTTAACCTTTGACCCTTGGGTCATATGGAGAAACATAATTATGACACAAGTAAGACTTAAAACTATTGCTGCATGGGTTTTGACGCAGACACTTTAACCACTAGGCAATTGCTCTCCTCTACTTACTTTTATTGTTTTAAGATCTGTTTCAAAAGTTCCTTTGGAAGACTGTTGACTACTCAACTCATCCTGCATTTCTAAAACCTGAAATATCAACAATGGTATACAGTTACCATTACATATTGTGAAATAAAACTTTAAATATCATTATTATCTTCAAATTATAATTCATATTATCAGCTTGAATTTTAATCACATATGGCCATTTCCCAGCATTTTACTGGTGAAATACCTTTAGGCTCCCTCCTCATGCATTATTTCAGGGGCACAGCTGGGCAACTCAGTAGAACCAACAACCATTCATTAACTTTGTGCTTGATTGCTTCCTCATATGGCAGAATGCAAAATCTTTGGTGAGACTTGAACCAAAAGTTGTTCAGGTGCAAGTGCTTTTAAATGTCAGAGACCATTACCACTCAGCCAACAAGAACTCACAAACCGTGCCAAAATATTCATTTATCAGAACAATTAATAACACCTTTTAAACTAGAGATAGAAGTGTAAATATCTCACCTTTTTGTTTTTTATTTGAATATCATCTTCTAAATTTTCTTTCTCTTTTGTTGCTATAAATAATTTCTCCTCCAAGTCTCTGATTACAACTAAATGAAAAGAATATATATTTTTAAAAGCAGTAGTGAAAATTAAATGAAAATCTTGTAAACTTAATCAAAAGCGAACAAAATCCATCTTTGTTTTATTTAACACACAATAGACTTGCCCAGCATTGATTTTGGAACTGTCCAAAGTTATTTTATAAGATTTCAACATAGAGGACAAGAGTAAAGAGCAAATATGCCACTCCCACCCAATATAGAATTAAGAGCAGAACATTTTAAAGGTATACTTATATAAGTTATAATCTTTCAGTTAGAATTTAAAGAAAATTCTTGTGTTACCTTGAAACTGTGAATTATTATTAAGAGAGGACACTTACCAAGGGGATCTTTTCTTCCGGGCTGTTTCTTCTTACCCTAAAATATTATAAAAACAACATAATTTACAGTGAAAGAAACAAGGCATGTTTACCCTTAACCTGCTGAAATTGTAAAAATAGATTTGCCCAGCTTCTAGTGTATTCCAGTTTAGATCAGTCCATTCAAAGTGAAAGGATTTCAGTATCAAAATACAAAAATTGAGATACCAACAGTACATAGACAAGAACAACATAGATGCACAGGTTGGCTTGGTTTTGTACTGGTGGCACAGGCTTGTTTACCTTAAGTTCCAGCAGATTAACAGTTTACTAACACAAAATATCTTGTCAACTTAATCTTATATTTTAAACTATATTTCATACATTGTAAAATCCTACTTAATATTATCTAATAAATATGATCTGACATCAATATTTAAGCACCTTATCAAAAGAAAGAGTTAGCATGCATTTTTTTTATTCAGAAATGTTTAACAGCTTTGCAACAAAATTTCCAGTGTTTTTGAATTCAAGACTTTTTATTCCATTAGTTTGGGAATAACACCATAAATTTTTGCCATGAAATGGAAAAATGAGCAATATTTTCTAGAATCCTCATTTATCAAATTAATTTACTGGTTGATGTTGTCAACCTAAGAGTCCTTTTACAACACAAAATATCTAAATACAAATTTTCACCTCCAGATTAACATTGAGCATATGCAGACCTTTACCTAATTCCAATGTTCTATTTCTGTTTTTGATGCAAATTTTCTTCTAAAATGTACAATTTACCATTTATACTTGGGTTCTTTTTTAACTAACAAATAACCCTAAGAAAAATCTATCCAAATCAGCTTACCTTACACAAACATCCAACACAAGTGAGTAGAGCTAATACATTTGTAGAGATAAAGGAGACCAGCATTGTTAGTGTTGGTGACAAACCAAGAGGTTCTTGTTCTAACACTGTTTGTAGAGATGGTGGTAGCTGAAAAAAACAACAGAATTTTCCTTTCCTTTAAACATTGCAATACTATCTGTATTAAACTATATCTTGTTATTATTTATTATGTTTTTAAAGGTTGCAATAATATCTGTATTGAATTATATCAAGTGATTATTGTATTTTAAAGATTGCAATAATATCTGTATTGAATTAAATCAAGTGATTATTTTTTGTATTTGCAAAGAGTTTTCATAGCAAGATACTGTATTGTACAAGCGCTTTTAAAATTCTTTTGTTTCTTTGTTTTAAACCTTTTTTTATTTAATCAACATGCAACTTCTAAGCTGTTCATCACAGAGTTTTTGTAGCAAGATATTGTATTGTAAAAGTTATGAATACAAGATTTTTTATGTATTCGTCGTGTTCAATTAAGTTAGTCCTACCGGTCCTCAACAAGATTCTTAAATGTTCATACACTCTGTTTATTATTTATAATTAAATTTAGTAAGTTTATTTGAAAAATAAACTCATTCAACCATGATTAAAATATAATTTCTATATCAAGTTAAATAATATTAATTCTACATTCTATTAAGTCAAGATTATGTATATGCACGCATTGTCAAAATTTCACAGTGTTAAGTTAATCTATAGATGGAATGAAGACTTCTGAAATAAAGTTCAAAATAATCTATTCAAGGGACTAATTCAGGAAATTAGTTGAGCTAAAGTATTCTAACCTTCTCAAAAATTGTCAGATTGATAATTATAACATTTATAGATAATGTTTGAATAGATCATTTAGGAATTAGGAAGATTTATTAAACAGATCAGAGTTTTTTTCTCCTTTAATAAATTACGTTAGAGGTATTATCTGATATTTGCTTGTGTTAAGTTATACAACCTTGTCATAGCTTGTGCGTTTGATGATCCATGAAACTTGTATATTTAAGTTTGAAGTAACTTGATTAAGAACATATAGTGAAAGTGTAAAATTTAAATAGAATGCTTAGACTTCAGGCTATTTATCGATTTGCCATATTGCATCAGATATTTCTAACTAGAAGATCTTGTGTGCATACATCTCCAGATTTGCCAATCACCCATATTATATTTCATAGACTTGATTTTCTCTTACTTTTTGATGTATCAGATGTCCAGTATGTTTAAATTTGCCATGTTCTTCAGACTGTTCTGTTGCATGAATCAGAATTTTACATGAGATAACGTTGTGCATTGCTCCTCTGCCTCTATCCATATATAAGTATTAAATATTTTCAGTTACCTTTTGCGTGTACCAGTGGAGAATCTGCAGTTTCTGGTGATCAAATTGGCTGCAGACAGACAGAAGGTGTCTGACATAGGACAACGATGGAGGGTAACTTAAGCTCTGTTAAACTGGTCATGGATTCAATAATAACAATTTCTAATTTCCAATTAACCATTTATCTCGTTTCTTTCGTTTCAAACCTTTTTAAGTTTACATCTGGTTAACAATGCAACTTCAATATTCGTTTCATATCACATGTTAGCTATCTTACAATTTCATAAATTTCCAAAATGTCTTACATTAAATCATTTGGGAAAAAAACTCATTCAGACCATGATTAAAAATACTACCAATTACTAACCCCCATACCATGTGTAAACACCAAATATTAACTACAATGTACTCCACTTACCATATTAATCATAGACTTTAGATATGGTTCCAGCATCTTCATAAAATTGTCATCAGGTAGTCGAAGTTCTTCATCCAGATCTGGGTCCGGAACCTTTCTGGTATATAAATGATCAACACCACTGTACGGATCAAGCTGCTCAGGAAAGTCAGTAGTTGGAGCTGTAACAGTATCCTCTGTACTGCCTTCTCTAGACAAGTCTGTCCAGCCATCTTGACTGTTCATACCATCTTTATCAGGTATATTGTTATTCAGATCAGTTGTTTGTTTGATTCCTTCTTGTCCGAGGCCAAGCTGATTATTATTATCATCAGTTAGAGGTTTTGTTTCTTCCTTTCCGTCAATTACTTGGTTATTATTCTGATCAAGGCCTTGTTTAGTTTCAACTCCACCTTGATCTACTTGCTGACTTTCTGTATTAATTCCTTGATTTGGTAATTCTGTCTCTGTACTGGCTTCAGCAGAAGCTGACTCGGTCGAAAGTGGTTTTCTTGAAATGAATGCTTCAGTACTGTAGGCATTCTGATCCAGAGATGGTTGTACCATGTCTTGTACAATATCACTAGCTACAGTTTCGTTGTTGTCAACAGCTTGTGTTTGAGAATCAACTATTATACTTTCAATAGGCTGTGTTTGGATCTCTTCAACTTTTTGAGTGGCATATCCAAAAGATGTCCCAAGGACGCTTACATCTAGGGACTCTTGGCCTACTGGTTCCTCTTTTACTGTTTCTGTTGCATGTATATTTTCAGGTATCACTGTAGAAGTCTGCTCCTCTTGTTGATTATAAGGTATCTTGTTATCTCCATTGTCTACAGGCTGTTGTGTACCAGGTGGAAGCAAAGTTTGCTCAGTTTCCAATGGTGCATCAAAAAGTTTTGTTGGTTCTATTTTGTGTAAAGGTGTCTGTACCATATTGTCAACCACAGATGGGGTTGAGTATATTTGTTCTGTTGCTTGGTCATTGGCTGTTGTCATTTCATCTCCAAAGTAATCAGCATCGAATGTGGTACCATCTATCACAACACCACCACCTCTTGTATCATCTTTGACTGGTTCATTCCTATCAGCCTCTTCTATCAAAGTTTCTTGCACAGTCTGAGTCACTGAATCAACTGATATTTTTGTTTCACTTATTTCTGCTTCAGTATTAATCACTTGTGTAGTGCCTTCTCCTCTACCAAGGTTTTCATCAACAATTTCATCTGGACGAGCTGAAGGAAATTCTGTTTTTGATTCATCATAAGTAGGTGTGGCCAAAATTGACATCATTCCAGATGCAAGCTTTTCAAAATCTACCATTTTCTTATCATCTATTTCTTTTCGTAAATTTATAATGTCTTCAGAGTTACTATCCACCTGTGGTCTTTCTCCATCAAAATCTTTACTCTGTTCCATTTCATTAACATTGGGTTCAGGCACTTTGATCTCTTCCATTTGTTTTATATCAACTTTCTCTTTTTCATTTTCTAAATGGTCTTGAATAACATCTCCATGGCTATCAACAAACTTCAAATCATCTTTATCACCTTCCATATTTTCCAAATTGACATCTTTGACATCTTCTTTTACATCAGCCATTGCTTCTAAGGTCCTTTCGAAATTGTCCAGTATTTGTTCAGCATTTTTATCTGCCTCATTTTTTTCTATATTATCTTGTTCACTACTCTCAAACTTTACATTCTCTTCTGTACCTTTATCATCAGTTGGTATCCCATCAGCTGGTTTCTCACCTTCTGCAGTATCACCACTTTTATTATCTTCAACAGTGTTATCGACTGTTTGGGTACCAAGATCAACTAGAGGTTCATCAACATTTTTATTTTCTTCATTATCTACTTTCTTGGTTTCTACATTTTCTGCCTCTTTCTTTTGAAATGGACTTACAACAGCTGGAATAGAAAGAGAATAACATAAATGATAAGATCTTTGTTATTATAATTTATAAAATATACTACAACATATGTATTCATTTTACATTTCAAATCAAATATTTAATCAAACTATACTTGGTAAAGACAAAAATAGAGTAGGCAAGTAAAATACATTATCACATTCTCAAAATTACTCTAGTACAATATCTAAAGAAAAACTGAAATAACGAAAACATAAAATGCCTTTTGATTTCTTAATGATGTCAATAAATGCAATATTTTCTAAGTGTCTCTGAAACTGTTTCATATAATTTTCTTAGTGTCTCTGAAACTGTTTCATATAATTAAAATATCACCATTGTTAAAGAAAAAATTCAGTATCTGCTTTTTGCATGTATGTTATACATTAATTTTTTTCCTCCTGCCACTAGTGTTAAAACTGAATTCTGATTTCACTTTTATCTGTTTAAACTGGCTGATTCAAGCCATATTCATCAGCTATAGGCAGTTATTCTATAGATATTCTGTATAAATAATACATTTCTGTTACAAATAATAGTGTGATTAATATGTATACAATTATTAATATGCATACATTATTAACATGTGTGTATAAAATATAAAATACAAATGTAAAATCATGCATACTGTACATGCAAACAGTATATTTATTTGTTATCTTAAAGCAACTACATTTGCATTGGTTAAGCAAGTTTAATTACTTGTAAATACAGGTTTTTTGGAGATTTTTTTTCAATCTAAAAGGTAAAGTAACATATGTTGTATCTTATAAGCAGTAATGCACCAGCCAATTGCAACCCCAGCCCATTTAAACCAGTCAGAGCCAGGAAAGAGACAAGATTTTACAATCTGCATGACCACACACTATGGGTTAATGCAGTGGTTTCATTTTGGTGTCAAAATACAAATGTAGCAAGGACACATCTTAACAACAAAGCAGGGCATTAAGCAGATATTTTACTATCTCACTGTACCTGCTGCAGAGTCTTTACTGCAGTTTAAACCATCAGTCTCTGCCACACCAGTCACAGGGTATGGACTAAGAGTTTCAATTGGATAGTGTGTAACTATACTAGACATATTTTAAACAAGTAAAGATGGTCTATTCTAGGTGTACATAATATGACTTATATAAAATATTCATACTAATTCTATAATAGAATTGATCTATCTACAGAAACTGTACATCATCTAACTATGGAATGTAGCACAAATCTTCTTTTTTCTAAATCTTATGCAGCAATATAATATTATGTCTTTCTCAAATGGGGATAGAATATAAAAGCTTAAATTCAATTACAAATCTGGGTTTCATAAATCTGAAGCAAGCACACTAGATATCTCTCACGAATCAACCAGATATCTCTCACGAATCAACCAGATATCTCTCACGAATCAACCAGATATCTCTCACGAATCAACCAGACATCTCTCACGAATCAACCAGATATCTCTCACGAATCAACCAGATATCTCTCACGAATCAACCAGATATCTCTCACGAATCAACCAGATAGCTTTCACGCATTAACCAGATACCTCTCACGAATTGACAATAGTCTTCAGGGTCTTGTGGTCCGACCAAAAAATATCTTAAAAATCTTCCACCTATCTAACGAATCTGCTTTCTTGAGAGAGATTGATATAAAATATAACCAAGTTCTTTGTATTTGTTTAATCTTTTAGAATCCAATAGCTGAATGCCCTTTTTCTCAAATCATCATTACCAATACTTATACAATTAATTCATTACGCTGTTATAACAACAACTACGCTGTTATAAAGTAAGTATCCATGATTTATATACAGACACAGGTGGGTTTGTTGCTAGGAAAAGTTCACCTACATCTACATAAAGTCTGATTAATCAAAGTTCCTACAATCCTAAGAAAAAGAAGTGTACAAATAAAATATCTTATAAAATTTCACTTTGAACTTATCAACGATTTCACTAGTTTTATCAGTGGTGCAAGAATTAACAAAGACACTATGTAAGGAAACTGAAGATCAGAAAATGTTATGTTTACCTACCGTAAGTAAAATGTACATTAAAGCAGCACACCTCCAGATTATTGTTATGTTTTACAAATATAAATACTATGTTTTGAAATAATAAAGTAAGACCAAAATACACAAATCAGGTGAACTTTGCAAGCCTCAAGCACTTGAAAAGTAAAATATGAAATTTGCATGTAATTTGCCTATATCAGCACGTATTCTAAAGGATCAAAAACACATTTCTCAAGCAAAGTTTATGTCGTTCTCATTATTTATTTTTCCATTAAAATCATCTTGCCCAATTTGGTGGCATGTTGCTTTAAAAGAGAGTTTTCTATGCTACAGTAACTGCATTTCAGAGCATATATTGCCTGTTAATACTATATACAAAAGCTATATGATTATACTGAATGAAGGTCATAAAATTTGATGTAATTCATCAGAGTTCTTTTCTTTTTTTATTCTAAATGTAAAACAGTATACTAAATGTTTAACTCCTTTACCTGTTGAAAGAAAAAGTGATTTGCCTCTGCCACTAGTATAGAGTCAGGCCAACCGGCACTTACGGAATTTTGAGGTAGGTCCAAAGTGCAGGCTACCAGTCTCTATACTATGGTAGCTCAACTTCTGTATTTTTGATATTGAAATCCCTTTCATTTCTAAATGGACTATTCCAAATTCAAAGCAGGGCAAATCCCTTACACAAACTCAGCAGGTTCAGAGTTAAAGACTACAAATATTTCTCCTAGCATAGAAAGAACTCAAATCTAACAGTTTGAAAAAGGGTAATTGGTTAATTAATTAGTGATTAAAAGTGAGAACCAATCCAATAAGCGTTAGAGAAACCAATATATAAAAAGGTGAGAACACGCAGCACAACAGCTCTAGCCACACTGTGAAACAAACCTTCATCTATTATGTCTCCAGTGTCTTTGACAAGATCACTTTCTTCTCCAGTAACTGTTGCCTTCTTTTCAGTCCCAGTATCCTGTCCCATATCTATATCCTGCTCAATTCCAGTATTTATGATCTCATCAGTTGCCTTCTCTTCATTGTTTTCTGTTTTAAGGCTACCATCTTCATACTGTTCTGTTCCTATTGTCTTGTGATCGCTGTCTTCTTCAAAACCTTTAGTATCATTTTGTTTCAAGTCTGTTTTTGAGAGTTCTTCAGAGTTCTTTTCAATATGTGTTCCACTATTGTCAATTTCATCAGTACTTTTTCTACTGTCATGTATGCCCTCAATATTTTCTTCCTTACCATTATCATTTGTAGTGCTTTTATCTTTGTTTTCAATTTTATGAATACCAAGGTCAATGTTTTTTACATCTTGTTCATAAGAATCTTTTTTGTTATCAATACCCTCAGGATCTTCTTTAGTATCTGAAGATTTCAATCCTTGACTAGTATCTGCATCTTTTACTGTGTCTTGCACTTGTGTCTTGTTGTCAGAGACTATTTCATTAGCACCACTATCAATGAATTGTCCAGCAGCATTGATATTTTCTTTGTTGTCTGTTAGTTTATCATCATCTTTGGACTGAGTAAGTTCAGTCTTGTCTTTCAGATCTAGATCAGACTTAATTGTTAAACTGTCCTTATCTTCATTCTCATTTTCAGGCAGAACAGTCTCTTTACCTTCACTGTCAGCTACCTGCTTTTTGGATCCATCTGCTGTCTCCCCAAAAACAACACCATCGCCGTAATTAACTTCTAATTTCATTCCATCTTTACTAATATCTTTACTATTACCCTCTTGAGAATCTGGTAAGTCACCTATACCTTTATCAACAATGTGATTTGCTTCTATACTTAATGAGTCAGTTCCTAAAGATTCAGATAAAGGAACTGGAGTATCTGAGGCAACATGTTCAACAACATATTGATGGACATCATTTCCCTCTGGTATAGATGATTTCAATATATCTTTTAAATGCAAATTACCATTTTCTACACCATTTAATATATCATCTGGAGGTTGATTTTCATCCCTTTTTATTTCAGGTTCCAAAGATTCTTTTTCTTTTTGCTCTTTATCTTTACTATGATGGCCAGACACTGACAAATCAATGTTATTATCTTTTTCATCAAGGTCATCCTTATCTTTATCATTGAAAAGATAATCATCATCATCTTCTTCTTCTTCTTACACCATCATCATGGTCTTCATTTTCATCATCTTGGTCATTTTTACCATTGTTCTGAGCATCTTCAATATGTTTTGATCCATCTGCATCATTTTTTACATTCTCATCACTAGTTTCAGACACTTCTGTCAATTTATTACTTTCCGTATTATTACTGGTTTCGAAATTTTTTCTTAACACATCTTCCCTATCAATGTCCACATCTTTATTTTCTACAGTACCTGTACCATTTTTTTCCATATAGTTTTCATCTTCAATATCTTTAGTTTTATCTTTATCGACTATCATATCTTTACCTTTACTATCATCATTTAATTCAATATCTTTCTTTTCCAAACCCTTATCTTCCTTATCATAAATATTTTCATGCAAAGAACCATCGCCAGATTTCATACTCTCAGTTTCAGATTTTTCAATATGATCACCAGTGTTAATATCAGGGTTTGGGATATTTACAGCCTGTTCACTGTGTGTTAAATGATTAATATCTATACCCTCATTCACTTCTATCTTACCTTCAGATTTATCTGTAAAACCAGGAACATATAAGGATAAATAAATGACAAAGAAATAAAAAAACTAACAATGAACATTGCTAAGCAATCTACCTTCATTTTTGGTTATATAAACTAAAGAAAAATAAAGGACTCTTGTTTTTCCGCTTTAATTGGTTAAACATACTCTTCAAGAAGAATTGGAATAGAATTTCTGGCATGCTGAATTAATTTATATGCATTTGCACTTAAACAACTTATGTTGTATTATAATGCACATAATGTATTGCCTATGTACAAAATCTTAAAGCTTTGCAATTTAACCATGCAAAGCATAAAGGTGTAATAATTACAAAATTCTAAATGAAACAAAAATATCCTTCACCAAAATTACCAAAAAATAATGTTTTTTTTAATAAAATATAAACAATGCCATCAAGTGCCACATGCCTTTTTGTAGATGTATGATATTCAAAGGGTATATTTTTCCTTCCTGCTTAAAAAAATAAATACAGAGAGCTACCTCTTGGAATAAATTGGAGCACTGAAAATGAAGACTACAATATTATATTGGAATATTGTTTTTTTTTTATTCATAAACCCTTACATATAAATATTATAAAAATAAAAAAATAAAAAGGCTCACCTGACCAAATACTTCCAAACATGGATCCTCCTTCACCATCATCAATGTCTGTATTATCTTCTATCTCCGTTTCTCCTTCCTTCTTACCGTCTTTCTCTTCAACTGTTTGTTCTCTACTGAAGTCAATTTCTTCTCCTTTATCAACTGGTTCATCTGTCTGTTCTGGTCCCTTTTGCATTTCATCAATGTTTTCTTTCTTTTCACTATCCACTTCTTCTTGTTCTTTTATTTCACTTCCCTCAGCAGACAATGCTTCTTTAATGGCATCTAGATCAATGTCATCTTCAATATCAGTGGATGTGTCTACTGGGAGTTTGTCTATATCAATAAAGCCATCTTCATGCTTCTCTTCCACTGTCTTTTTAACTTCCTCATCTGGGACATGATCATCTAAATCATAAAATATATGACCTACAGAACTTATAAAAGTTTATGCTGATTTATGAAGAGTTTCAGGGCTTTGTTACCTGTTAGAACTAGGGCTGTTTACAGGTATCCTCTCCTTCTGGAAATGTTTTTTTTTAATCATTCAGTTCTCCCTTAGAGTTTAATTTACACTATGCTTTCACTTCCCCTTATGTACAAAAACTGTGTTATTTTCCCCAAAATTTAAGGGACGAACCTCTTCCCCATCTGTGGAAAAAACACGCTGATACATTTAAGTGAAACAAGCATGTAACACACACTGTGAAAGAACAAAAGCACTGCATGTTAACGATTTGAATACATCTTAATAAAACATTGACATCTGCTTGATATAAACCAGTGCAGCTTATAATCTGGTACTTTAAAAAAGTCAGCAAGGGGATGAATGCATTGCCAGAGAATTTGTTTTCATGGGTTAAGCACCAGTATGTAACATTATTTGTGTTAGTCCTATACCTAAGGACTTTCACCTACATGAATATTACATTTTCATTGACTTATCTATAACTGAAAAGTTGTTTTTTGTCACATTTTTTGTTTGATTCAGTGGTGGTGGTTGAAAAATAGTCTAGGACAAATTATAAAATTGTTATCTATCACAGAATTTAACTATTAAAACATAAAAATATGGACAATCATCCTATGAAGTTTGAATACTGTGGGCCAAATGGAACTTAAGTTATGCTCCGGAAACTGTTTTCAGTATTAAGGTAATAGTGACCTTGACCTTTGACCTTGTGACCCCAAAATCAATAGGGGTCTTCTACCCAATATGAACAATCATCCTATGAAGTTTGAATATTGTGGGTCAATGTGGCTACTCTACTGTTCTCTCTATTGTTCTTTTTAGCCACACAAAAGAATATAGCCACATAAAAGCATTACAGAATGAATGACATCAAAGAGAAAGAACAGTTACCCATTGTCCCTCTAGCCACATAATTACTGTCCTGTGAATGCAGACTGACAGACAGACAGACGCCAGGGGGTATAACATAATATGCCTTTTCAGGCATATAAAAAAGAACATCACTTTTTATGTCAGAATAGACTTCTATCACTCAGTATTTACCATCATCTTCAAGTTCAGTTTCATCTGTTTCTGTCTCATCTATTTCAGTGTCTTCATCATTAAGTTCAGTTTCATCTACCTCAGTCGGATCTTCCTTAACATCATTTGTTTCTTTTCCTTCATCCTATGAAAATAATTTTACACTTCATTAATTTCTTCTTAATATTCTTTAGAATAAGCATATTTTTAAAATTTATAAGCATGTTATTTTGAAGGCATGTTTAGTCTGTCTTTACTACACGCAAACTTCCATTTATCATATTTTTATAATAAATGCAGAGACTTACAATAGAAGTCTAAACTGTTCACATATAATATCTACAATATTGAGCTCAAAAAGGGAAAAAATTACAGTCTAAAGTCAACAGAAATGCACAATTTTAACATGAATTACAATATTACTCACCTTTTGCTCAGATGTTTCTTTCTCAGTCAATTGATCTGTATTAACAGCGGAACCAGTCTCAACATTATTTTGGGTCCCAGTCTCTGTATTAACTTGAGAACCAGATTCTAGATTAGCTTCGGAACCAGTCTCTGTACCCCGGTCTTCAGGTTCATCATCAGCAAGTTCAGTCTCATCTCCAATGTCAGTTTCATCCGCTGGTTCACCTATAACTTTGTTATCACTCTCTTTGGACTCCTGGTAAGATAGAAATGCATCTGTGTATCTATTTGTTTATGAAGGGTATAGAAATTAACACAAAAGTTATGAAACAGGAGTACTAAAATCAGAATATACTGAATCATGCCTTGGTTGTGTTATGCAATTCTCCAATTAATTTTTCACCTTTTAAAGGGCAAATTTTTTAATGTGTTATCTGTAAAATGGCTGTGTGTTACCCTCAAGGCTTGCATTGATATGTTAGCATAAGTCATTTGCAGCCCTGATTCATCTCTGTTATTTTGCATATTAAATTGTGACAAAAGCAGATAAAAAACACTCTATCCTGACCCCCCCCCCACTTCCCCAAATTATAGAAGATAACAGGATATACACTAGCATGCATCAATTTCTTTATGGATTGCATTGTTTGTCCTTATAAGACAAAAATATAATGATATGTGCTTTCTGACACACTGTCTTCAATAAAGATTTTTAAGTCCAAACAAATTTAGCATATACTGCAGGAAAACCTGTATACATGTGTATATTCATTTTTTATCAGTCTGACAAAAAATCCAAGATTTACCTCTTCTTTCTTTTCAATGACTGGTACAGAATGAGCTTGTTGTG
The DNA here is from genome assembly GCF_026571515.1 of Ruditapes philippinarum. Lineage (NCBI taxonomy): Eukaryota > Metazoa > Mollusca > Bivalvia > Venerida > Veneridae > Ruditapes > Ruditapes philippinarum. The sequence goes on from NW_026863024.1 coordinate 281,436, forward strand.
GAGTGTTTTGTTGCCTGTTATCTTGTTTCACTGTACGAGGATTAGATGGTGCTTGTGTCCCTCGCATCCTTTCCTCCAATGGTACATGGTGCTAGTAATATGATGTTATGTTTACATTATTACTCAACCTTTTACAGTCAATCAAATATTGAATATTGGTAAATATTTTCTTGCATCACTACATAAACATTTATTAAGCACATTACAGTGTGTAGTGTTAATAAGAGGCTAACTTACATGTACATAAATGAATGATATGTATTTTTGTCACAAAATTGAGCATTTTTATCTCTCATTGAATCATTGGCCATTGAGGCAATTATCCAAAGTTATTGGTGACAGCAGAAAAGGATTTTTTTTTCAACACATTACCAACCTTAACTTTTCTGAGGGTTTCAAAGTACCATTTAACACCAAAGGTTACATACATGTATTGCTGGGTTTGTTTTTGTTTTTTTCAAATCATATAAATAAGTCAGTGAAAAAAATCTTTCAATTGTATATCTATGTACAGTGTTTGAATGCAACACAAACATTTTCACATACAAAAAGGGGAAACAATTCAGTAAAATTTTATTTCAGAATTGTTGTTCTTGCAAAACAACAGTCACCTGTAGTTAATAATGATCTCTGAAATATGTGTGCAGTTTCAAATAAACATTTCAACTAAGTGTTTGGCTGATATAGCAAGTAACCTTGTGCCACTATTCTTTAGGTAGCTGATAAAAAGCTGCATACCTCCAGAAGTCAAAATATTTCAAGAAAATCAAACTTAGAAAAAAATAAACTGAGCTTTTAAGAAAATTAAAAAAGTTTCAAGAGAAAAGTAATAATTTCCATGTTACACGTATGTGCGATTACTGATCAATTTTGCAGTATTTGTCACCATATTTCTACTGCGCTACTCACACAGTAAGGGCTACCTTTTCCATATCATATTTTGACCTCTTTTCGATGATTTACTTTGGCTATAAGTGTTGCTTGCAATGTGTGAATTATTTTCTTTTTTTACTTAACAAATATATACCTATTTTATCTCATTAAGCAGATGCTTGCAATATCTGTGAACAATTAAACAACTATATGTTTTTAGAAACCATGTTAATTCTATACTGACCTCTGTATCTATGACAAACTGAGGGTTTGGATTTTCAACTTTAAATTCTCTAACAAATGAACGAGGAAAATAACCTCGTCTGCCATTCAACTGAAACAAATGATTATACAATAATGTATACTAAATGTGGCATTTCAAACTTACTGTTACACACTTTTCTTACAAATATAACATTTACAAAACGTCATACTAAATACACTTATATAAATATATTCCTTTTTAAGAAATATTGAACATTTAAATAAGTGTGCATACAAAGAAAAATTCATAAGTATTGTTATATCATAAATTAACTATTATACAATATTAGATAAAATGAAAAAGGTTTTGTATTTTTTAATTGAAATTACAAATTAATGTCATATAAAATAAAAATATATTCCTTTTTAAGAAATATTGAACAAAAGTGTACATACAAAGAAAAAATCATTAACATTGTTATATCATAAATATACTTACATGTAATTATGAGATATTGTATTTTATTAATTTAAAGCAGCCATAATAACATGAAATTATAATTTTGTCTAATAGGCCAAATTTCAGCTTGGACAGTTGGCAAAGACTTGTCCTGCGATAATATGTTGTACATACCTGTCCTCCCCAGAGATCTTGTCTGCTGCCCGCAGATTTACTATAAATATCTATCAAATCCCCTCTCTCAAAAGGCAGGAATGCAGGATCAGTTGGTTTGTGTCTTGCTAAAGTTCTTGCTTTTGAAACAATGGCTGAAATGACATGAAAATATAAATGTGAAATAGCTATACAGAAAAAGAAAACAAATGTAAAGCCAGATTACAAAGACTGTCAAAAGAACTCATTGACAATTTACTTGCACATGAATATAAGCCAGTAAACAACTTTATTATATTTTTCAAAATCATTTACTTACATTATAAAATCATATAGGTCAGTCTTTTTGCATGATAATGACACAAAATATGGACTTTTTACATTTGACCTTTAAATGTGACCTTGACCTATGGGTAAGCAAATTGGTTATTGCACTTTGCTGAAAACCTCCTAATGGTGATTCATTTGTGCCAAGTTATTTCAAAAACTTTTCATTAGATTAAAAGTTATAGGGCGGCCCCAAAATGTGGACTTTTTATATTGGACTTTTAACAATGACCTCAACCTTTGTGGATGCGACTTGGTTGTTGTGCTCTGCACATCGTCTCATAATGGCGATCATTTGTGCCGAGTTATTATAGAACCATTTCATTTGTTAAAAGCTATGGCAGAGACATAAAATGTCATGGATGGACAGACTGACAGGCAGAGGCCATTTCTATAATCTTTTGCTGCTATGTGGTAGAGGATAAAAACTGATAGAAATTATTTAAATAGCATGTTAGCACTGTTTCTTGGTAAAAGTAACGTCTGAACTACACAAGGTTATAACATAAACAGTGTTGTCAGGACTAGTCAGTGTTCCCACTAGAATTTAAATTTGAGGGTACATGTTACCCCTAGGTCATATTTTTGGGGGTACACTACACAGAATATGTGCCTCTAATATTGGTTCATATTTTTTCTGAACTATTTTTACAGCAGCAGTCATGTAAGATTGTTGCTTTTTGGTGTTGCATGACACATTGTGATCGTCGCATTTCTCAAATTCTGGTGTCTAACTAATGCTGACCGCTGGAAATTATTAGTCCCAATTGTAAACGCCGATTTCAGACTTTTTTTAGTGTTTTTTTTCATATGTCTCGCATGTTAAACAAAACATTTCCCCGTTGACTTTGTCAAATCTAAGCCATGAAAATTCGGACAACCAGGAGTTCTGAAATCGTTTGCAATGTTTCTTTTTGGGGGGTTCATCACTATTTTCACTAGGGCCTGGTTCTTGATTTGCGCTAGAGGATTGAGTAAGGGTCAGCGATTTTTCGCTGGAATCGCTTTTATGGAACCATTCATTTAAATTGCGTCCATTTTCAATAACTTTTCCTGCGATTATTTAATATTTCAGACGGCTTATTTGTATTGCCCGGATGTAGACTTGTTACTTCTTTTAATATAGAGCGTCGTTAATAATTATAAACCAGTCCATGAGCTAAAAATAGCATAGCTGGGAACCCGAGTTATGACCTCAGTTATGACTGATCGGATTAAATTATGGTCTTGTAAGATTTATGAGTAGATTATTGATTTGTGCTGTGAATTTGCGGATAATTTTTTGGCAGTTTTACTTCAATTTTTATATGTGCATGCACGCACCTAGTTGTAATTTCATGTGTGATTTTTGTAAATTATACGTGATTCACGTACATTTGTGCGTGAATGGGAACACTGCTAGTCCAACTAAATTAGTCTTTTCAAAGAGATATCAAGATAATATTTGGACGGGCGATGTCTTTTTCCAATGGTTTGACAGTACAAATAAGACTGTCTGTTAAAAGTGTCAAACTGTTCATCCTTTACTAAGTAGGCAATGTAAGGGTCATGCCATAGTCCAAAATATTTTCATGTATAGATCTACTGCAAATTTGAACCCATTTTTTTTAACATCAGTCAAAACCACTTTTTTGACAAATAAAAAACTGTTAAATTGCAAATGCAAAGTCTTTCAAATAAGGACAAGGGGCCCTACTACTACTAGGTCAACCGTCAAGACGTTGTTTCTTCAACCAAGAAAAATTTAACACACTCGTTGCCTAGTAATGGTTACTTACAGGATTTGAGTGTGTCAATACTCTATCAGCTTATACATGTAAGTCTACATCTGCCTACACAATCACACTTCAATTATTTTTGTATAAATTAAACCATAAGCATCTTAGCATGTATCAACTTCTAGACAGTAAGAAACAAATTTAGTGTGAATATTTTCGTTTTCCATTATATTTCAACATTAAAACTGGTAAAAGTCCATCTCTGATGTGTCTACTTGACAAAAAAAAGATAATGAATGAACTAACGTATCGAGAAATGTATATTTTGAGGAAAATACAAGTCTTACTTTTGCTTAAAAATATGGGAACTTACTTTGGCAGTTTCTATCTCCGCAGAGACGCTTATCTGATATTTTATCTGCATTGGCTAATGTAAAAATATCTAAATTTAACAAAATGGCAAATGATAGGATAAGACGGCAAATCATAGACCCAAACATCATCAAGTTTATATGTACACGTCAGCTCAATTCATTTCTCGTCCTCCATTACTTCTGAGTAGTCTCCCTTGATATTCCCGGCGGTGTCCCGTAAGAAAATAATTATCGTGAACTTTACAACAAACCCGGTTTGTTTTGAAATATAAAAAGCAACATTTACTTTTATTTCCACGTTTTAGAAATTATGTTAACATGTTTCAAGATAACAAACTCACAGCATTTACTGCTTTCAACTTGAAACTAAATCTTCTTTTCATTGTATATTCTAAATACACTATTTCCCTGACCTTCAAATTTGGCTTGTAATGATCAATTTTGTAGATCTACAGCAGAGCTACTGTATATAATTCTTGATGACATTGCCATGACACTCAAAGCCATCCGGTTAGCTCAATAGGTAGAGCGTTTGACTGTGAATCAGGCATGTACAGAAGTAATCAGTTTCTTGCGAAAGTGAAGGCAACTAGTACTGGTAAACTGCTTGGGAGCCTGCCCAGAAACGATGCAGTGGCTGATCTGTGCTCTGGTTAATTCAATGTGGCTTACTGCCATGATCCGGAGTGAAAACTACCAACACCACCACCTATGCTCCTGACAGACAGTTTTTATCATTTTCTGCTTTTATTAATCATTATTATTTATTTCATTTATTACTTCTTATTTTCTTAGTTATTGCCCTTTAGCAGTGTTTATAAATAACTTACATTTAAGAAGAAAATGCTTATGTGAGAACTATACTGTTCACAAGGTGACCAATCCGATTCGCGGAGTTCTAGTTAATGCTGAAAAATCGACCCATTTTGACTAATAATTATCAGAAGATCAGCACTGACAGGGTCAGTAAATATGATACTATTTGCCGGTCTCTAGTAAATACCAGACAAAATAGACCGGGAGAAACCAGAAGCTACCGGACCGAAGAATAGTATATCCCCTATTCAATTCTTTTGACAAATTGAATTATTTTTTACGTTTGACAGATGAATGTTTTCTTTGTTTCAAAATTACACTGAATAGTAATTTCAATTACATTACTTATTTTGGGATTGAAAAGAAATTGTATGATACTATTCTGGCTAGGTTTCGGCATATATGGAAACATTGTATCAGATTTTAACAGTTCTGTATGAAATTTTATGCCAGCAGGGCCTTTTCTAAATAATTTCGAAAAGGCCACTGGCATAAATTAGGAAAAATTATTTGACATGTCAAATTTGAAAAAATTAAAAATCTACCTTATACATGACTTTTTCTAGTCTTTTAACATTTGTGTTAAATTATAACCTGTCACGTGACTTCTTTATAAGAAATAAGTCAAAATAGTTTAATTATTCACAGAAGTTGAAATAATTTGATTTTTTGGGTCACAGTTGAGAAATGTTATTTTTGGGGGGTGTTTTTTGTTTGTTTTTTTATTATTTTTTTTTTTGTGTTTTTTTTTTTGAAATTGGGAAAAATGAGGCTATTTTGGATTGGGAATAAGGGCCTTATTTTGACCTCAGCTGATATGGTGAAAATGCCCTGGCCAGTGTGCCAATTATAAATGGCTGGTCAACACCAGGCCATGCTGCACATACCCCTACATGTAGACTTCATAATGTTGAGTGCTTCATTTCAGAATTATTATAATTGAAATTTATGTTACTTTAACTTATTTTTATCCCCCGCCAATGGAATCGGGAGGGGGATATTGTTTTGGCGTTGTCCTTCCGTCAATCAGTCCATCCGAATTTCGTTTCCGGGCTAGTTCTCTGCAACTACTGGCTGGAATTCAATGAAACTTTATCGGAATCATCAATATCAAGAGGAGATGCGCATATTGTCCCCTTGTTACAGTCAGACCTTTTAACTCAGAGTTATGGCCCTTGATTAGTTATGCATTATGCATATAGAGCAAAAATCGTTTCAGCGCTACTTCTCTGCAACTATTGGCTGGAATTCAACGAAACTTTATGGGAACCTTCAATACCAAGAGGAGATGCGCATATTGTTAGCTTGTTCAGATCAGACACTTTAACTCAGAGTTATGGCCGTTGATTAGTTATGCAGTATGCATAATAGAGCAATAATCGTTAATCTGCGCTACTTCTCTGCAACTACTGGCTGGAATTCAACGAAACTTTATGGGAACCTTCAATACCAAAAGGAGATGTGCATTTTGTCGCCTTGTTCTGGTCAGACACTTTTACTCAGAGTTATAGCCCTTGATTAGTTATGCAGTATGCATAGAGAGCAATAATCGTTTCCGTGCTACTTCTCTGCAACTACTGGCTGGAATTCAACGAAACTTTATTGGAACTTTCAATACCAAGAGGAGATGAGCATAATTTATCATGGCCTTGTTCCGGTCAGACACTTTAACTCAGAGGTATGGCCCTTGATTAGTTATGCAGTTTGCATATAGGGCAAACTTTATGGAACCTTCAAAACCAAGAGGGGATGCGGATATCATATAGTTATGCAGTATGCATATAGAGCAATAATTGTTTCCATGCTACTAAAATCTCTGCAACTACTGGCATGAATTCAATTAAACTTTATGGGAACCATTAATACCAAGATGAGATGTGCATAATTTGTTGCCTGGTTCAGACCAGACCCTTCGCTACAGAGTTATGGCCCTTGTTTAGTTATGTAGTATACATATAGAGCAATATTGCTATTTCTTTGCCACTGTTTTATTGATTTCAACAAAACTTTATGGGAACTATAGATACAAAAAGGCAATTAACATCTCATTGTCCAGATATTACTATTTAACACCGAGTTAATTAAGGATCTTTGTTATTGCCCTGAATATTTATTGTGTACTAAGAATATTACTGTTTACGCCATGAATAAATATATAAATAAAACCTAATGTCTTCAGTTGTTGTGTTAAGGTATTACTACCCTAACGGGCACTATAAGGAACTGAAAAATTTATATCATAGGTCAGATATATACCTTAAAGTACACCTGTATGCAAAATTTGAACAAACTTTACTGTACGGAAATCGAGTTATGGCCACTTTTATGAACTGAAGCTAGGGTGTATGAGGGCTCTTTTTCAGAAATGAGTAGCCTTTAAATAATCTGCAATAACAATCTAATGAAAAACGTTTTCCCATTAATTTTTGGTAAGAAACATAAAGTACTATTCAGCTAACAATCAACATAAACAAAATTATGATTTCTACTCAAAATTTATAAAATATGTATAAAATGTTACCCTACCCCACCCATTTTTAACACGTGTTTGACCATTTTCCTACTAAGGGAGCCTAAATTAAAAAATCCTTAAAATTTACCCGAATGAGTGCCTGTTTTCAAAGTTTCCCTAAATTTTTAAAAAGTATATTGGTTGATCTTGTAAAATATTAAATACTTTTACCGTCTAGTTTTGATTTTATTACACTTTGAAAATATCAGGTACCATATTTATTACTAGATTTAGCATTATTTAGCCAATAAGTACCTATATAAATTAAATAATAAAAAAATAAACACTTTTTTCTACCCAAAATGGATGGAGAGATACATAAATAACGTTAAAACTTAAAAGAAAAAAAAGGTTTGAACACATGGCCCTCAGTTTCAATGTAGTTTACTGTAGTTCTAGCCTATTTGAATACTCTTCAAAGTGGAGGTAAGGCATTAGGATGGTAATACCTTAATAGTAATAACCAGTAGTCAGTACTCAGTGGGGGAATTATAAATTCAACGAATTTGCTTGTTTGTTTTGTTTTTTTCCCAATCAAGGGGAAATAAATCATAAAATCTTCTTACCTATTTTCAAGTTCTATTTACCTCCTTATTTTGACCTATACGACCACAGACTGGCACAGTTTGGAGATAAAGTTTAACTTTTGTAAGGGAAACTTCCATAAAATAAAATGTCGACAGAGCCTGTGATTAACAATACAGACAGATGGATAGAGGAAAACAAGAAATTCTTCTTGCCACCAGTGTGCAACAAAATGATGTGAGAACATTTTTTCTTATTTTTCACACATAAATAATCACTTATGTACATAATAATGGAAAAATGATATACATAGTTTTATAAATATCATAATTGGCATTTATTATTTTTTATTTAAAGACTATCTTAATCAAATGTTCGTTATTTTGGTTTAAGCTGGCATTATGGTTTTCTTATTTTATCAGAAAATTGCTGTCATAAATGGAAAAATATTTTGTTAATAATTTTATTGTTGTCAGATGGTTGAAGTATTTTGTATATACTACAAACAGGTAGATGTTGACACATTAAGCATGTTATTTACTTTAAACGTTATTTTGGGACACATTGTTAAAGTAATTTTGAGACACCATGGTTAAGTGGTTAAGTTCACAAACTTTAATTCATATCTTTTTCCATTTTTTTGCCCTACCTCATTTGATGAAGTTTTTTAGTTAGTTTGTGGATCGAAGGATAAGGGTTGGGTTCTCCTTCAGACATGCCCACTTGTACCATTCGTTAAACTGGAAATTTGCCATGTATTTAAAGGAACTCCACTGAGGTTTATAAGCTTAAAAACATAACATTTTAATTTTTCACATAGATAAACATGAGCACTTTAAACAGAAATATAAATAAGAAATATACAAGAAAAACATTGGTATGTTTAAACGCTTTTCAATTTTGGGTCATTTTTTACTATTGAAATAATAATTCTGGAAAAACAGAGTGAGCTAATGATCTGAAATTTTGCACATAAGTTATTAGTATAGATCTACATCAAATGGAGTAATATTCTCAATAAAAAATTTCCAGTCCCGTCATGTCAAAAAACCTCGATGGAGTCCCTTTAATATGTCTTTAACCCAAAGGAATGAAGATATGCATGTATATAAGATATATATATTAACCTTATGACCCATGCAACGAGTGCAGGCCAAGATCAGCCAGCATAATTATAGGTGTTGTACTGTTGTTAGATTGCTGTTAAGTTTAGTCAGTACGTTTTTTGAGATTTTACCTAAAGATGACAAATGGTCTTGTCCAGATTGAAATTTGGACAAGTCCATTTAAGATATTAAGTGGGGTAAAAGGTTAATGGAAAGAAACATTATTTACTACTAATCAGGTTTAATTGTTTTATGTACATTTGTTAAACTATATCATAAACAACTATAAAAGCAGATGGAAAGGAAAAAAACGATTGTATTCTATGTGTAAAACTCGGTGAGGATTTTGACATTTGATTTACATTGAAATGTCATGCATTTATTGCCATGTAGTAAATACTGACATGCAGAATGTTAAATGTGACTTTTTGTTGTTGCCTATTTATACATTTAGGTGAAACAGTGTGTTTTTTTTGGAGTCTATAACATTATGAAATGTAAATTTTGGTGGATTAGATTCCTGCTGTTTTAAAGACCTTTTTTTGTGAGAACTGCACATTTTTTATCATGCAAAGTTTAAAAAAAATCTCTATGCTAGTATAAATTTACCTTCTATGCCTATGTAAAAAAAAAATGCAGGACCCTCCCCCCCCCACCCAAAGAAAAAAACAACAAAAAAACACATCTCTAAAGCAGTGGGTATAATAAGTTTTGAAATAAGACAAAAGAAGTATGCTGTCAGTGTGTTTATGTTAAAGATTTAACATTTTGAATGAAATGTTTACAGCACAATAATAAGTTCAGACATAATTGTAAAACAGCTATATTTTAATCTGTTAATCTTTACTGTACTATAAATAGAATTAAAATCAGTTTTTGTTAAATATAAACTTGTATGGAGAAGTCTTTAGAAAAAAAAACAAAGCTAAATCAATAGATTTTTTGTCTTCAAAGATGGTGATACAATTGTCTTAATAAAATTGTTCTAATATCCTAAAAACATAAAAGATTAAATTCTTACATAGAGAAACTAAATCTGTACTAAACATGAAAAATACTTGTGCGCAAAATAGATAAATAAATAAATAAAGTAGAAAAATTTAAATACTTTAAAGGTATACTCATTATTTACTTGAAAATTGATTTTTTATGTGATTCTTAGCTCAATTTGAGTTAAAAGACTTTCAATCCTGTAAGGGTTAAACTAAGGCAATTTCAGATAATTTAATTCTTAAGTTATGAGAAATAAACTTACTTAAATGTTTTCTACATGATCATATGTAAATATGATGCCCACAATACATGTACCTTTAAATTTTTAGGTTCTTTTGCATAATGATTGTAATTATTAAGGGGGAAAACTCACAGTCTTATCCTGTATAAATACCTTCAGTCGAGACTCAGTCCCTGTTGAATGAATGCAATGATATGAAGTCTTTTACATCAAGTTGCCCCTCACTGCTGTGGGTTCGAATCCCAACAGAGACTTTGGATTCTTTCATGTGAGGAAGCATTATCCAGCTTGCTTACAGAACGTCGGTGGTTCTACTCAGGTGCCCTTTCATGCCTGAAATAATGCACAGAAGGGTACCTGAGGTCTTCCTCCACCAGTAAAGTTGGAACGTCGCCATTATGACCTATACTGTGTCGGTGTGATGTTAAACCCAAAACAAACAAACAAACAAAATCACAGATAAATCAGCTTTAAAAAAAAATCTTTAGTACTTTGGTTCAAAATTGATTTTTGTGGTTTCCTGTGGGTGTACTGGTCTTACTTTTTAGTCGCCTTAGTGCACATTAACGGAATATTAGTCCTTCTAAATTTAAAAGCAGTTAGTTCGTTATTGCACTAAGGTGATTAAAATTTTAAATATAATTAAAAAATAAAATTTACAATTTTCTTGAAAAATATTTGAAATAAAATTATCCATTTTTCAATCTAAACAAAACCATTCTTTTTTTTTTTTTTTGGGGGGGGGGGGGGAATTTCAAAATGTGTACAGACTGAATAGTGAACAGTGCAGACATATGGTCAGACTTAATGTCTTCATATTTCACATATTGATTGGTCATAACTAGTAGTTGACCATTATAGATATTGGTTGTGCTGGCTGATGTTGGTCCGCACTAGTTGCTTGGGTAGAATCTGTTGCTGCAAGCAGGCTTATGGTGAATTAGCTTTCTGTCTTTTATTCGCTTTCACTAATGTATAACAATACCCATCTTTGACTTTTTACTAATTTGTAAGCCATATTTATTATGTATCTATTTTTAGCTACTCTCATTCATAACAACATTTCAGAAACATGGAAATATAGAACATATAAAACATGGAAAATAACGAACTAGGGTGAAATTTCTAAAAGTTATAAATAAACAACAAATTACTTTGTATGTTGTTACAGCCTTTTCAAGCCATTATATAGTTGGATATAAAAATAAAGGCAGAAAGAAAATTTGAAGTAGAATTCATTCAACTTAAAAGACAATGATTTTAGAATATGATAGGACTAACTGAAATATTTTAAGCAAAAAAATGATAGGGCTCACCTAATTCATTTTTGGATTGTTTGCCCTTGAGTTTGAAAATTTTGCTTAATAGTCGTTTAAAATAATATGCCTTTTAGTACATTGCATATTCATTTTAATGGTGAAATGTTTGTTACATTTGTTTTGCATTACACCTTTTTTTCAAAGAAATTTTAAAGGGAGATAATTATAGTGCATCTTAAGTTGTGGGTTTTACCATCATAATGCACACACTCTGCATTTTTGAAGGTTTATCATAGTATTATTATTACATAGTACATTAGTATTTAAATCATTCTTACATAATTTAACATTCTAAATTGATTTCAGGCACAATGATGGACAGATGAAATCATTTTATGTGGGCGGGCCTAATCAGAGGAAGGATTATCACATAGAGGAAGGGGAGGAGGTAAAATATTTAAATATATTTCATGAAGAAATGATAAAATTTTAACCCTTTAAGTGCTAATTACTAGAGCTGTCATTGGTTCAGTCCAAAACATATTGATGATACATCAATATTTGATAACAAAAATATCAATGATACATTGATTTGTCAATAAATACTCTGAATTTCTTGTATATAATTCACTTTTATACCAGTGTTTAAATGATTTTAGTAAAAAACATGTACATGCTCTGTTCATGAATAATTTTCTGATTATTTTTTTTATCACTGCTTTGAAATGTGTCCATTTTGTAACAACAGCTTGATGTTAGACATGGCCACCTGCTTTTATTATATGTTTTGGGTAAATTTTTAGCTCGACTTTTCGAAGAATATGGAGAGCTATTGCAGTCGCCCCGGCGTCCACGTCCGTGTCGGCGTCTGCGTTGGTTAAAGTTTTTTGTAAAGTCAAATACCTCAATTATTGCTTGAGATATTCAATTGAAGCTTACAATACTTATTTATAGTAACATGCACATCAGATTGACAAGTTGGATAACTCTGCCTACAATATTTACAGAATTTATATGCCCCTGTTTAACTTAGAAATTTTGGTTAAAGTTTTTTGTAAAGTCAAATATCTCAATTATTGCATGTATATTCAATTGAAATTTACAATACTTTTTTTATAGTAACAATGTACATCAGTTTGCAAAGTTGCATAACTCTGCCTACAATATTTGCATTATTATGCCCCTTTGAAACTTAGAAATTTTTGTTAAAGGTTAAAGGTCTTAAGAACTATCAAAGATATTTACTTGAAACTTTACACATGTACTCAGGGTCATAATTGAAGGTCACATCTCAAGATCCATTACTCTGCCATGTATTTTGACTGAATTATGCTCCTTTTTGTACTAAAAAAATCTCCTTTTCTTGGTCAAGTTTTCCATATCTCTGAAACTATTAAAGATACAAACTTGAAACTTCATATGTATATTTGTGGGCATAAATAATGATTACTGAACAGAACTCATATCTGTGTCATGTATTTAGGCTGATTTGTCTTCCCCTTTTTTGCTTAGTCTCTTGGTTAATGTTTACATGTAAGTTTTACATATCTCAATAATTATCAGAGATTTTGATTTAAACTTCACATATGCATGAAGGGTCATAATTGTATGTCACTGACCAAGTTCCATAACTGTATCTTGCATTTAGGCTGATTTGTCTCCCTTTTTCTACTTGGTCTCTTGGTTAATGTTTACATGCAAGTTTTGCATATCTCAAAAACTATCAAAGATATTTATTTTAAACTTCACATATGCATTTAGGGTCATAATTGTAGGTCACTGACCAAGATCCATAACTGTATCTTGCATTTAGGCTGATTTATCTCCCCTTTTCTACTTGGTCTCTTGGTTAACTTAATGTTTACATGCAAGTTTTACATATCTCAAAAACTATCAAAGATATTTATTTCAAACTTCACATAATTATGCATTTAGGGTCATAATTGTAGGTCACTGACCAAGATCCATAATTGTATCTTGCATTTAGGCTGATTTTTTTCCCCTTGTTAACTTTATATTTTTATTTTTTTTCCATTTATTAAATTACATAACCTTTTGAGATATAGCCATGATACTTACATTACTTGTTTACAATAATGATCTGAGTCTGTAATAATCCAGAGGAGGTTCACAGTAACTGTGTCAAAAATATTATTTACATTTTTAGTAAACCAGGTATCAAGTTAAAACTTAAAATTACATTGTTCAAATGTTTTTTTGCTTTTATGATATTCAGATTCTTATTGGTAACTTAAGCTTATGACGGCATCTTCCATTTTGTATATTCATGAATACGAATAAAAGGTACGAGTTGTTTCATATGTAACTGAATCTTTTTGAATAAATATTTCAATTTTCACTTGCATTACTTCAAACTTCTTTTCAAAAGTCATGTTCATAATAATATTCTGATAAATATATAATGCATTTCCACTTAACAAGCCGGGCTAGCGCACAGGTAGGGTGCTGGTCTGTCAAAAGGTAGACCTGTATTCAATACCTGTCCTTTCCATTAGTCTTATGTCATTATTTTGTTAACTGTTCTAATTGTCGAGCATGCTGTCATCGGACAGCTCTGATTTGCTTATTTCCAAATTAATGACCCCTTTTATATTCAATGAAACTCATGATTAACATTTTGCTTGTAAGCTGGTATCTCCCTAACTATTAAAGGGAATAGAATGAAACTTAACATACATTTTCACTGTGATTTTTTAACATGATTGGCACAGGTCCCATAACTCTGATTTACTTATTTACTTATTTTTGCCCCTTTTTGTGTCGCCTCTACGGAGTAGTGGCGACATATAGGGATCACTTCTCCGTCGTCTGTCCGTCCGTCTGTCTGTCCGTCACAAAACTTGTCCGGACTACTCCTCATAAACTACTGGTGCAATTTCATCCAAACTTTACAGGAATGATCAGTACCAAGTCTAGTTGTGCATATTGTCAGCATTTTCCGGTTCAATGATTTTTGTCAGAGTTATGGCCCTTTAATAATTTTTATTTTTAAAGTTTGTCCGGACTACTTTTCTTATACCACTAATGCAATTTCAATGAAACTTTACAGGATTGATTTATAGCTCAAGTCCTCCTTGCGCATATTGCACGGTTTTTTGGTTGAATGATTTTTGGCGGATTTATGGCCCTTCGATAAAAAGGTGTTTTTTCTGTGTGTTGCCAGATACACAAAAGCTTGTCCGGACTACTCCTCAAAAACTACTTGTGCAATTTCATCAAAACTTTACAGGAATGATCAGTACCAAGTCTAGTTGTGCATATTGTCAGCATTTTCCGGTTCAATGATTTTTGTCAGAGTTATGGCCCTTTAATAATTTTTATTTTTAAAGTTTGTCCGGACTACTTCTCTTATACCACTAATGCAATTCCAATGAAACTTTACAGGATTGATCTGTAGCTCAAGTCCTTGCGTATATTGCACTGGTTTTCCGGTTGAATGATTTTTGGCCGAGTTATGGCCCTTTGATAAAAAGGTGTTTTTTTCTGTGTGTTGCCAGATACACAAAAGCTTGTCCGGACTACTCCTCATAAACTACTGGTGCAATTTTATCCAAACTTTACAGGAATGATCAGTACCAAGTCTAGTTGTGCACTGTCTGTATGTCTGTCCGTCTGTCACAAAACTTGTCCCAACATAAAATTTGCCATCATGAGGCGACACATGTGATTACTGATCGCTCTTGTTATACTCAATGAAACATCCTTGTGACAACTTTATCGAATAGTCGAGCATTGCTGTCCTCCGACAGCTCTTGTCATAATTTATAGACATTTAAATAATTAATCAAAATCATCGATTTTTTCAGATGTGTATTGATTTTTGATCAAGAGAAAAATATCAATGAGACAATTCAATTTCTCGTTTCTATTGATGACAGCTCTACTAATTACATTGTACATAAAATAACAATAAACATGTACTTGCATTTTTACTACAAGTAAATTCACTTGCATGTAATATAAACTCAGTCACCTACAAGGTAATAAGAACCCTGCATTACAATAAATTGGCATGGTTTTATATTTGTTTCAGTTGTTTTACATGGTTAAAGGGGACATGTGTTTAAAAGTTGTTGAGCGAGGGATTCACAAAGATATTCCAATCAAAGAAGGAGAGGTAAAAACTTTTGTTGTAAAAATTCAGTTAAGTTATAGTATGTTATAGTATACTTAATGCCTACCATTCATTTTACAAGTGATGAATCCACAAGTGTTTATTTTACAAGTGCCTCTATTTCAGCATGGTAATTACGTTTTCATATTCATAATACTTTAGAGTGTCAAAGCTGCATACCTCCAGATAATAAACAAATAAAATCAAACTTTAAAAAAACATATACATGTATATTAAGAGGAAATATAAAATTTTCACAATCCATGAAAAACTAAACATGTTAGCTTACACTGGGTGACTCCAAGCACAGCAATAAGCCACATTAAATTTATCATAGCACAGTTTAACCACCTCGGCTGTAAGGCAGTTTGCCAGTACTAGTGACTTCACTTTCAGAAGGAACTGATAGCATCTGTACATGCCAGAGCAGAGGTACAGTGCATATGACCGTAGAAAGGATTTCATGATAAATCACAACGGAATCAAACCTTGATCACCTGATTCTTAGTCCAACACTCTACCTATTAAGCTTATTAGATGGTTAGCTCTTTAATGCAATCCTTGACTTATTTTGATATTTTTTTATGATATTTCTTACCAAGTGTTAATAAATGGGCTCATTTTGATTCATTTTAAGTAATGAAAATACTTTCTGAATTTTCTGAAAAATTATCATAAATCTAGAGACATACTGCATTAAGGCTAATAGCCTCATTGTCTGAAGAGCAATAGGTGAAGGTCAAACATTTATGTCTTTAATCTATGTCAGTTGCTAATCTGATCCTTTAAGCTACATGTATCTTACTATCCATAGATTTTTTTGTTACCTGGAAGTTTTGTTGTTACTATTTATAGATTTTCTTGTTGCCTTGAAGTTTGTTGTTACTTTTTATAGATTTTTTTGTTACCTAAAGGTTTTGTTGTTACTATTTATAGATTTTCTTGTTGCCTTGAATTTTGTTGTTACTATTTATAGATTTTTTGTTACCGTACCTGAAGTTTTTGTTGTTACTATTAAATTTTATAGATTTTCTTGTTAACTGAAAGTTTTGTTTTTACTATTTATAAATTTTCTTTTTACCTTGTTTTTACTATTTATAGATTTTCCTGTTACCCAGAAGTTTTGTTGTTACAATTTATAGATTTTCAAGTTACCCAAAAGTTTTGTTGTTACTATTTATAGATTTTCTTGTTACCTGGAAGTTTTGTTGTTACTATTTATAGATTTTCCTGTTACCCAGAAGTTTTGTTGTTACTAGTTATAGATTTTCCTGTTCCCTTTAAGTTTTGTTGTTACTATTTATAGATTTTCTTGTTACCTGGAAGTATTGCCCACTCCCCACAGAGACAGGCAGACACAGTTGGTTTAGTAATAGAAAGAGAGAGAGCAGAGGATGAAAAAGATGGTCTCAGGTAATTTTAAAATGACAACTTCAAGATTAATGCTATAATTTGAATGAAATTGTGTGGCGGCATGGCCGACTGGTGACACATCGGACTAGTGATCTAATGATCGCTAGCCGCATGGGTTCAAAGCCAGTCAGGGGCAAGTCGTTGTGTCCTTGAGCAAGAAACTTTACACTCTTTGCTCAGTACTGTACTGGTTGGTTCCAGGAACGGATTCGAATGAGTGTCTATAAACCAGTTTGAATGAAAAATGCTTTAACTTTGCCTTCATAACTGTATTTCCCAGACAATAGGCTGCAGCCTATACGTTTAAAAATTCAAAATTTTCATGGATAACATTTTGTATATATTGGGTGATAATCCCTTGTTTTGTGATCTATCAGGTTTTTTAGCTCACCTGACCACGATGTGGTCAAGGTGAGGTATAGTGATGGGGCTATGTCCGGCGTCGTGCGTTGTGCGTCGTGCGTCGTCAACAATTGGGTTGTTAACAGTCTAGCAGTCACAGTTTTGATTGGATCATCATCAAACTTTGTCAGAATGTTTGTCTCAATGAAATACAGATTGAGTTCGAAGATGGGTTATCTCGGGTCAAAAACTAGGTCACAGAGGCTAAAAATAGAAAAAGCTTGTTAACACTCTAGAGGCTGCAGTTTTCATCCGAATATTCTGGAAATTTGTCAGGAAGGTTGTTTTAATGATATCTAGATCAAGATCGAAGATGGGTCATCTCCGGTCAAAAACTAGGTCACAGGAGCTAAAAATAGAAAATGCTTGTTAACACTCTAGGGGCTGCAGTTTTCATCTAAATATTCTGGAAATTTGTCAGGAAGGTTGTTTTGATGATATCTAGGTCAAGTTCGAAGATGGGTCATCTCGGGTCAAAAACTAGGTCACAGGAGCTAAAAATAGAAAAAGATTGTTAACACTCTAGTAGCTGCAGTTTTCATCCAAATATTCTGGAAATTTGTCAGGAAAGTTGTTTTGATAATTTCTAGGTAGAGTTCGAAGATGGGTCATCTCCGGTCAAAAACTAGGTCACAGGAGCTAAAAATAGAAAAAGCTTGTTAACACTCTAGAGGCTGCAGTTTTCATCCAAATATTCTGGAAATTTGTCAGGAAGGTTGTTTTGATGATATCTAAGTCAAGTTTGAAGATGGGTCATCTCCGGTCAAAAACTAGGTCACAGGAGCTAAAAATAGAAAAAGCTTGTTAACACTAGTGGCTGCAGTTTTCATCCAAATATTCTTGAAATTTGTCAGGAAGGTTGTTTTGATGATATATCTAGGTCAAGTTCGAAGATGGGTCATCTCCGGTCAAAAACTAGGTCACAGGAGCTAAAAATAGAAAAAGCTTGTTAACACTCTAGTGGCTCCAGTTTTCATCTAAATATTCTGGAAATTTGTCAAGAATGTTGTTTTGATGATATCTAAGTCAAGTTTGAAGATGGGTCATTTCCGGTCAAAAACTAGGTCACAGGAGCTAAAAATAGAAAAAGCTTGTTAACACTCTAGGGGCTGCAGTTTTCATCCAAATATTTTGGAAATTTTTCAGGAAGGTTGTTTTGATGATTTCTAGGTCAAGTTCGAAGATGGGTTATCTCTGGTCAAAAACTAGGTCACAGGAGCTAAAAATAGAAAAGCTTGTTAACACTCTAGTGGCTGCAGTTTTCATCTAAATATTCTGGAAATTTGTCAAGAAGGTTGTTTTGATGATATCTAAGTCAAGTTTGAAGATGGGTCATCTCAGTTCAAAAACTAGGTCACAGGAGCTAAAAATAGAAAAGCTTGTTAACAGATTAGGGGCTGCAGCTAAAAATAGAAAAAGCTTGTTTACACTCTAGTGGCTGCAGTTTTGATTCAAATATTCTGGAAATTTGTCAGGAAGGTTGTTTTGATGATTTCTGGGTCAAGTGCTAAGATTGGTCATGTCCGGTCAAAAACAAGGTCACAGGAGCTAAAAATAGAAAAATCTTTTTAACACTCTAGTGGCTGCAGTTTTGATCCAAATTTCCTGGAAATTGGTCAGGAAGGTTGTTTTGATGATTTCTAGGTCAAGTTTGAATATGGGTCGTGTCCGGTCAAAAATTAGGTCACATTGCCCAAATATGGAAAAATCTTTATAACACACTAGAGGTCACATGTTTGACTCAGTTGTCATCAAACTTGGCCATGATGCTTGTTTAAGACATTGCTTGGATGCGGTTGTGTCAGGTGAGCGATTCAGGGCCATCATGGCCCTCTTGTTTACTATTTCCTTAGAGCTATTTCTGTATATTTTACCCTACCCTCTCTAACCAATTGGGGTTTTAAAGCACGAGTTCATGTATTTTACCCAAAATTTCTGACCTTCATTATATCCCTGCACAACAAAGTTGTAAGGGGGGTATACTGGAATCAGGTTGTCCGTCTGGCCGTCCGGGTGTCCGGGGCTTTTTCCTTGTTCGCCAAATAACTTAAGATTCCTTTGACCCACAGTCTTAATATTTGGCATGGAGGTTAGTCATGGTGAGTAGATGACCCCTATTGATTTTGAGGTCACTGGGTCACAGGGACCTTGACTAGAAAAAGCTTGTCCGCCTAATAACTTAAGATCCCTTTGACCCACAGTCTTCATATTTGGCATGGTGGTTAGTCATGGTGAGTAGATGACCCCTATTGATTTTGAGGTCACTGGGTCAAAGGTCAAGGTCACAGGGGCCTTGGCTAGATAAAGCTTGTCCGCCTAATAACTTAAGATCCCTTTGACCGACAGTCTTCATATTTGGCATGGAGGTTAGTCATGATGAGTAGATGACCCCTATTGATTTTGAGGTCACTGGGTCAAAGGTCACAGGAACCTTTACTGAAAAAAGCTTGTCCGCCTATTAACTTAAGATTCCTTTGACCCACAGTCTTCATATTTGGCATGGAGGTTAGTCATGATGAGTAGATGACCCCTATTGATTTTTAGGTCAAAGGTCAAGGTCGCAGGGGCCTTTACTGAAAAAAGCTTGTCCCCCTAATAACTTAAGATTCCTTTGACCCACAGTCTTCATATTTGGCATGGAGGTTAGTAATGATGAGTAGATGACCCCAATTGTCTTTGAGGTCACTGGGTCAAAGGTCAAGGTCACAGGGGCCTTGAATGGAAAAAGCTTGTCCGCCCAATAACTTAAGATTCCTTTGACCCACAGTCTTCATATTTTGTATGGAGGTTAGTCTTGATGAGTAGATGACCCCTATTGATTTTGAGGTCACCGGGTCAAAGGTCAAGGTCAGACAGGCCTTGAAGGTCAAGGTCAGACAGACCTTGACTAATAAAGCTTGCCCGCCTAATAACTTAATATTCCTTTGACCCACTGTCTTCATATATGGCATGGAGGTTAGTCATGATTATTAGATGACCCCTATTGATTTTGAGGTCAAAGGTAAAGGTCACATGGGCCTTCACTAAAAAAAAGCTTATCAGCCCATTAACTTAAGAATCCTCTGACCCAGTTTTCATATTTGGTATTGAGGTTGTTTATGATTATTAGATTACCCCTATTGATTTTGAGGTCACTGGGTCAAAGGTGACAAGGACCTTGAACTAACAAAGCTTGTTGGCTCAATTGCTTTGAAGGCTTTGGTCAACAGTCTTCATATTTGGTATTGAGGTTGTTTATGACTAGTAGATGACCCCTATTGATTTTTAGGTGACTGTGTCAAAAGTCAAGGTCACAGGGGTTTTTACTACAATAAGCTTGTCTGCTCAAATGCTTAAGGTCCTCATTGTATTGATTTTGACATTTTCACATTTGAAGCATGTAGAATACATAACTTAGCAATGCACTGGCTTACTAACCTCAGATTTGGCAGGGAGATTGTCCTTGAGCTCTAAATGGCCACTGTTGATTCTGACAAAGTGGTATGCGGGGGTATTCACGCCAAGACAGAGGCAGTTCTAGTTGTAGACTGTTGTAGGTTTAGTATGGTAATAAAAAAGCTACTTACTACTATGCTTTATGATTTATTGGCCTAGGAGATTTCCAAGCTGCCTGATATAATTTAAAGGTTGAAACAGTATGATCTGCCTGATGTACGGCGTTAAGTATAACTTAAGTCTTTACGCACAAGTTCCAATGTAGTTTGCATAAATAAGAATTTATTTACTTTTTCGTACCCTTAGTTATTATTTCTTTTGCGTTTTTTGACATTTTAATTGGGTAATTATGCAAATACGAATGTTATCTGCAGCCCTGCATGGATACGGCTTATCAGTGGAAGTGGCTATACATCAAATCTATTTTGATAAAAGATCTTTAAGTGCAGCCTTTGGCAGTGAATTTGATTTTAGAAAATGAATTAAAATCCAATATAATTAGTTTTGTTTTGTAGAAATTGCAAAATGAAAGCACTAAAACAACCAGAAATTTTTTAGTTACATTCCCTTACCCAGTGCTCTTGTTATTTAGATTAAAGCTTTTATTTTGGTTTGATTGCGATAAAAGCTTGAAGCTAGCAAGTACCGAGGGAGATGTAGTGTGTTTGTACTCCCCTTTAAAATTTGTGTTTGAATGTAATCAAAAACTACAAAACATTTAATAACATGTGATATACCAATAGAAAGTTGACAATTTGAGCTATATGATGCGCATATCGTTATTGAAATTCAAAACTTCTTTCCTATAAAAATAGGCTACGTTTACACTTTTATCAATGCCAAACGGTGAAGGTCACTGTGTTTTTTCACATTTGTTGTCTTGTTATACTTCTTGTTCATATGGTGCCATGTTATTATTATTGCTTGCATGATATTAAATATGTTAGTTTTAAATAAGTATACCAATATTTTAGATATTTTATTGAAGTAGACGGTAAACCAACACTAGATTCCCTGTACGAGGAATGGTTCCATTGTGAAGATCTTGGTACCCAGCTGCCACCAGTCATTAAAAGGTAACTTTTTGAATCTGGGAACCAAAAGTAAATTTAGATAGTCTTTGCTATTCCCACCAGTAAAGAGATCTAGGCTAGATCTTTATAATACTGCACATTTTGTAATGTTGCTTTTCATTGGATAATCGTATCATTGATATAGTTTATATATACCAGCTGCTGTCAATTTATGAAGAAATCTCACTTTTTTCTAAAATAAAAAAAAAAATGCTTGCTATATTATAAATTCATTATAGAGATTCCTGACAGGTTATATGGCCATATATAAACAATAGTTTGCAATATAACCCCAACAACCATTTATATAGAGCCATATAACCTGTCAAATATATTTATAACTAATAACATCATACTGTTGGCTGACCCACTTGTAATTTTCATCTGAATACCTATGAAATTGACCGTGGGCAATTATGAAAATGAGGTGGTGAATTAATTTTGCAGGATAATGGCGTAGGTAATATATGTTACTTTTGAATAACTAAAAAGGGTACATGTACACCTATCAATACCAAAATCTGATTTGTCTCAACTTGACATTGAAAAAAATGAGCATAATGTCACTTTAATGTTTTAAATATATGATGATATATGCCATGAAATATTAATGTAAGGAACATTAGGGGATGGCTCTCCGTCTAAACCCACTGCACCTATTACGGGGAAAATAAATGAGCAACCTATGTTGCTGAAAAAAAAAAATCTGATATGTGTGATCTGTGTTTCTTTTGTATGCTCTTCATCTATTTATTTCTATGTTTTCTGCTAATAAATGTGTTTCCAAATTTCAGGTACTTTGCCTCAGAACAGCATAAAACTGGAAAACCTTTACCAGGTAATGAGGCAGAATTAGCAGAACTACTATGCTCATCATTTTGCATAATTTGATAACTAAAGCCCATTCTATAGGGAAAAAAATGTTAAGCTTACTAAAGGTCAGTGGTTGTACTTAGGTTCCCCTGCAAGACTAAAGTAATGCAAGTACATGTACATCACATTTCATGCCAACTTTGTTGAATTCCATCTTTAAATACTTTAAAATCACATGAGCTATTGATTGTCCCAAAATCATGGCTTGAAAAGATTTTAATGCAATTTTCAGAGGGCAAAATTTTGCTAAAAGTTGTTACTCCATATACTGCATAGAACTTGTCCATAACTTTCACAACAATTTCATTTACTCAAAGTCCAGACCATGTTTCTTGCTTTTACAATCTATTGAAAGTTAAACATGTATGCTTTTAACATAATGGCCATATCTTTACTTATTTTTTCACTGTATTTTTTTTCAGGCACCATCCCTGAAAACCCACCAGTGAAATTGAACTTTAACCTGACTTTACAGAACCCTTTTCCTCTAGCGCAGTTTATCAAAGATAACAGATCTAAGATAGATAGCGCTGGTTTCATCAAATTGTTTGAAAGAGATGATTATACTCATCAATTCCAGGTAAAAATTCTGTATGTTGTATTGTTTTTAAAGTATTTACTATTCACTACTAGATCTTTATATACCCCTTGTGACTGAGGGGTTGCCTTCAATGGTTGAGACATAAGAATTGCAGCCACTGTTTATCCCTGTGTGATTGTAAGTGGCAACTGAATGGGTTTGAATAACTTGAGTCTATGCATCTCTTAGATCCTGCAGGTGAGGTGGTTTTAACCCATTGTGTTGCTTTGAAGTTTGTAACACCTGAGGTTAGCCAAAATCATCTGTTTCTGTGCGATATAACTTTTACTGTGTTGGCGCCCTGTTAAACCAAACAGACATAAAAAGATCTTCATATTATAAGATTATAAAGGCAAAAAAAAACTGTATTAATTTTCTCATGCACAGTAAAGCAATTTGACCTCAAGATAAGTGCGTTTTGTAGTAATTTTTCACAAGACTTGTATTGGAAATGATAACAGAAAGGTTAAATGATGACATCAATCTGGATGTTTTCTTGTGCCTGAAATGATGTTACAGGGTGAAAAAGAGTCTGTAGGGGCCTCAGTGGCTAAGTGGTTAAGGAAACTGAATTTAAATCATTTTGCCCCTCACCACTATGGGTTTGAATCCCATCACAGACTTTGGATTTTTTCATGTGATTAAGCTTTGAATCTATGTTGCTGGAGGTTGGTGGTTCTACTAAGGTTCCTGCTTGTGCCTGAAACAATGCAAAGAGGCCAATCTGAAGTCTTCCTTCACCAGTAAAGCTGAAAAGTCACCATATGATTCTTACAGTGTCAGTACAACCTAAAATCTTACAGATCAAACAAATGACAAATTTATAATTTAGAAAAAGTACAAAGCACTGGGGGTCTTATTACATTACATTGACAGATCAGTAAACGAATGAAACATTTAACAGACTGAAGAAGAAGGCTGAGGTCATTTCTATGTTTTTGGCTGGCTTATGAGGTCAGAAATACTGTGGGCTATTTCTTATATAATATAAGAAATAGCCCACAGTATTTCTGACCTCATAAGTTATATTATACCGCACTTTACCAGATCATAATGGTAAAAATTCAACAAGGAAGGATTTCATATTGTTTGTTGTAAAATGTACTGAAAACTGTTTTCAGTCACCTTGTATAATGCACGTTTTGTAAAATATTCTTGATGGTTATAAGCCACTAAATATTAGTAACCTGACAAAAACAAAACTGTGTCACTTCACTTTTTTGTCAAAATGCTGACTTCATCTTGAATATTATATTATTAAAATGC
This sequence comes from Ruditapes philippinarum, assembly GCF_026571515.1. Taxonomy (NCBI): domain Eukaryota; kingdom Metazoa; phylum Mollusca; class Bivalvia; order Venerida; family Veneridae; genus Ruditapes; species Ruditapes philippinarum. The sequence goes on from NW_026863024.1 coordinate 306,174, forward strand.
CCGCTTACTTTTACATAAAAAAGAAGGAATGCATTTATATAAAGTATAATATTACAAAAAAACTTGATAATTGTTTGACTATAGGTCTATGTATATGGAAAAGGAGAAAACACAGCCAAGATTGATGTCGCTGAAACTTTCATCTGGGTTTTGGTAAGTTTAAATTAAATATAGAATTTCTGAAAACATCATTGGTTAGTAAAATGTTAATAATAATATGAGCAACTCCATGACAAAACCAGCATAATGCCATTGCGACTAGCATGGATCCAGACCAGCCTGCGCATCTGCGCAGTCTGATCAGGATCCATGCTGTTCGCTTACAAACCCTATTACAAGTAGAGAAACTGATAGCGAACAGCATGGATCCTGATTAGACTGCGCGGATGCGCAGGCTGGTCGCAAACGCATTATGTTGGTTTTGTCATGGCGCGGATCAATTATAAATTCTTATAATTGAGCAGGAAGATTATACATGAACTGATATGTGAAAGGCTCATTAGATTTGGTTCATGATTTTTGGAACAATAACATGAATCGTTGTTCAGATTTGACGATAGTATTTCTTGCTATTCTAAAATACAGTAAGTAGCTGTAATAAATTAAAAATGGAAGCTGACACTGGTAGTTGTGCAGTTAGGAATGAAAAAATGAGGACAGGAAGAAGCAGTCTTAAAAATTTCATTTCCATTCCATTCTCTGTAAATTGAATTTAAAATGTCAGATGTTTTTTCTTTTTTTGCGATATTTAGGAGCGGCAGCTGTAACTGTGAAGTCTGGAGGAAAAGTATATACTTTAAATGTGGGAGACAATATGCTGATCAGACAAGAACCAGGAGTAAGTTTTTAGTTTATTCCCCTGGCCAATTTCATCACTAATTTAGGATTGATACAAAATGTTTTTATTTTTAGCTTGCCTGCTTGAAGAATAGGGAGAGGTATTGTACTCACCCCGGCGTTGGCGTCCGCCGTCGCTGTCACCACTTGGGTTAAGTTTGTGTGTGCAAATTGGTACCTCGAAAACTACTGAAAGGAATACTCAATAGGTTGAAACTTCACATACTAAGTGTTCTCTTTGATCATTTAACTTTATGGGCACAGGCAGGTTTTTTTATCACTTGCAAATTTTTGTGAGTACAAAAAATTTAAACCTGCAAAAACCAGACCAAACTCGCTTTTTTCAACATAGTATCTACCAATATAATACATGATGCTTATGCATGCTTATCCATTTGAAATTTTAATAGAAAATTACTAATGACGGAACAGCGTTAGTAGTACATGCGAACAGCACTGTAGCATTTTCGACATCAATTATCAAAACAATTTTTTTATTTAATCAGACATTATAAATGTGCTAGTTATCACTTAATGCCTTACTAAAACCATGAAAATGTTTTCAAAAATTGCATTTATTGAACTTGTCTCAGACTGTTTAAGAAAAAAATTCTGCTGTTTCTTAAAGACCATTGACCCCCTTGAGAACCTATAGAAATGGCTAATGATTGCTAATGAAACAAATAATGCCGGATTCCTACTCACTGGATATCTTTGGAGGTTTTCAGGAAGTTAATTATTTTGAAAGAGGAAAAAATTGAAATAAAAACAAGGCCACCCAATTTTTGCCTTTATTGCCTATGTGATGACATTTTTTAATTTCTTGGGAGGCTAAGACTAATCAGTTTTTGTATAGGGTTATTGTATCGATATAAATACTTTCAACTTTGTTATTCTGTCTTTCAAATAATTGTGACATTATTATTGTATTTTGTTTTATAAATAGGTACACAGCAACTCGCTCCAGAGGCT